>NW_027478393.1:2250582-2253082 GCF_051014685.1 Ptiloglossa arizonensis
CGGCACGTATCGAACAGTTCTTCTCTATTATCTCGAGAACGGACACGACGACCGTACACTTTGAGCACACAGCAGCGTGTTTTAGCATGCCAGCTACACGGTGGTGTGCCTAACGTGTGGATAGCTCGAAATTTTCGTTCCGGACCGATGTGACCGGGAAGCATCACGCCGCTGGGACTTTGAAACTTTCGGCACGTATCGAACAGTTCTTCTCTATTATCTCGAGAACGGACACGACGACCGTACACTTTGAGCACACAGCAGCGTGTTTTAGCATGCCAGCTACACGGTGGTGTGCCTAACGTGTGGATAGCTCGAAATTTTCGTTCCGGACCGATGTGACCGGGAAGCAACACGCCGCTGGGACTTTGAAACTTTCGGCACGTATCGAACAGTTCTTCTCTATTATCTCGAGAACGGACACGACGACCGTACACTTTGAGCACACAGCAGCGTGTTTTAGCATGCCAGCTACACGGTGGTGTGCCTAACGTGTGGATAGCTCGAAATTTTCGTTCCGGACCGATGTGACCGGGAAGCAACACGCCGCTGGGACTTTGAAACTTTCGGCACGTATCGAACAGTTCTTCTCTATTATCTCGAGAACGGACACGACGACCGTACACTTTGAGCACACAGCAGCGTGTTTTAGCATGCCAGCTACACGGTGGTGTGCCTAACGTGTGGATAGCTCGAAATTTTCGTTCCGGACCGATGGGACCGGGAAGCATCACGCCGCTGGGACTTTGAAACTTTCGGCACGTATCGAACAGTTCTTCTCTATTATCTCGAGAACGGACACGACGACCGTACACTTTGAGCACACAGCAGCGTGTTTTAGCATGCCAGCTACACGGTGGTGTGCCTAACGTGTGGATAGCTCGAAATTTTCGTTCCGGACCGATGTGACCGGGAAGCAACACGCCGCTGGGACTTTGAAACTTTCGGCACGTATCGAACAGTTCTTCTCTATTATCTCGAGAACGGACACGACGACCGTACACTTTGAGCACACAGCAGCGTGTTTTAGCATGCCAGCTACACGGTGGTGTGCCTAACGTGTGGATAGCTCGAAATTTTCGTTCCGGACCGATGTGACCGGGAAGCATCACGCCGCTGGGACTTTGAAACTTTCGGCACGTATCGAACAGTTCTTCTCTATTATCTCGAGAACGGACACGACGACCGTACACTTTGAGCACACAGCAGCGTGTTTTAGCATGCCAGCTACACGGTGGTGTGCCTAACGTGTGGATAGCTCGAAATTTTCGTTCCGGACCGATGTGACCGGGAAGCATCACGCCGCTGGGACTTTGAAACTTTCGGCACGTATCGAACAGTTCTTCTCTATTATCTCGAGAACGGACACGACGACCGTACACTTTGAGCACACAGCAGCGTGTTTTAGCATGCCAGCTACACGGTGGTGTGCCTAACGTGTGGATAGCTCGAAATTTTCGTTCCGGACCGATGTGACCGGGAGGCAATACGGCCCTGAAATTATTAAATATTTGTATTTATTCGTCCTGTGGTATGCTACTAACATATATGTTTCATTTATTCTTTGTTCGATTGGTCGTAGTGGGCTGTATCGTGATTTGTTCGGAATGTGGTTTTCCGTCTAAGTTCCAGCGGGTCGCCCGGGCGGTCTGTCGTTGCGGCGGTTTTCCCCCGTAAGCGCGCGTGCTGTGGACCGTGCGTCGCCGGCGTCCCGGCCGGCCGTTCGGTACCTATAAGAGACCGAACGGTACGGGCGGCCGGTCGAGGCAGCGTCGGGCGCTTGGCTATTCTTCGACCTCGGTCGAGAAGCAGTCATCGCTCCTTGAGATTTTCTCAACTGTTTTCGCACCGTGTTTCGTTCCGCTACTATTTCTCTATACAGCAGTGCCACGAGTCGGTGTCTTTGACCGAATGGCTCTTATGTGGTATACGCGTCAAAGCGACGCTGATAGACTTTTATACACGAACGTGTATAATCGTACTTTACTATGCATCAACTCTTACAGTCCGAGCGATTGTATAAATTGTTTTAAACTAAAATTGTCGGCTCCTCTCCGTCGAGAGAGGGCATTTGGGACGACACGAGCAAAGATTGAAATACGGGTGTCTGAGATCGATGAAACCGGCGTTCGTACGTACTTTCTCGATATGAATAGTAACGATAGGCGCTTTCTCGAAAAGACCGGCATGACACTTGTCCGCGCTTTCTCGACCATGCGTCGATGATGCCCAGCGTGTAGTATCCGTGCCTAAACGATGGATGCCTAGCGCTAGAGGTACTTGCACGAAGGTAGTGCGCTGCGAACGAATCGTGTTTTGTCGATTGTGGGATACTATTTTAAGTCTCTAAGGGAGAAAAGGAAAAGAGAATTGTGATGGATCTTAAAATTTCTTTGAATTGTGAAGATGTAGAGTAACGGAGGGAACTATCTCAGTCAGTGGTAAAGGAGTGTTCCGAAAATTTTAAAGTTGCATATTTAAAAACTTAAGCTGGAAATAT
>NW_027478393.1:2255582-2258082 GCF_051014685.1 Ptiloglossa arizonensis
GAGGGTAGTTCCCGAGAATAATAATAATGAAACGAGAACGATTGAACGGAAAAAAGAAAGAGAGATCGGTCGTTGCACGACTATTTGTCACCCGCCGTCTATTCTTCCGTGAAGCCTCGGTCGTGAAGAAAGATGCTGACTGCACGTGTGCTCGCTCGTCGAAGCCAGGCTCGAGTAAAAGCGCCCGAGAGTATAACCGAGGAGGAACGAGACGCCGTCGGACTTTGTTCCGCAACGTTCTTTGCGTTTTCTCTCGCATCCCGCTTTCTCCTGACTTTCGTCGATTTCTAACGAAACGTCCTGCTGATTGGAACCTCTGCACGAGGACCCCGGGTAACCACTGACGATCGCGTCGATGTGCGTCCGAAGACTTCGGGAGGACCGGCTGTGAAGCTCGGATAGCGAGTCGGACACCCATGCACCGCGTCGAATGCGGTTTGAAGTTGGGACGAAAGACCGATTCGAGCCGGCTGCGAGTCCTTTTTCGAATCTGGACGCTCCCACGTGCGTTCGTCAGCTCAATCGGTGAGGACTGTGGTTCCTTTGATCGGGATTATCCCCGCGGTTCCACATCCCACGATTCATGATGGTTTTTCAATGTACTTTGCACCCGGCCGTCGAATGATTCGCGTTCATGTGCGCGAACTTTCGACGTGTTCCGTCAGTCGGGACTTTGTGTCGTCAATTTGGCGACGCCCAAGCCTCCTTCTTTCTACGTTTGGTCGGAGGCGCGGGCATCGATTTTCAAAACTAGAACCAAAGAGAATTTAAACGCAAAATTGCATAACGATTACCCTGAACGGTGGATCACTTGGCTCGTGGATCGATGAAGAACGCAGCTAATTGCGTGTCAACGTGTGAACTGCAGGACACATGAACATCGACATTTCGAACGCACATTGCGGTCCACGGATAAAATTCCTGGACCACGCCTGGCTGAGGGTCGTTCACATAACCTAATACTGCTTGCGTTGCTATCCAATCCCCGCCGTCGTTTCCGGAGAGAATGGAAACGTTTCAGAGTCGGGTGTGTACGGAGATGCTTACGTACGAGCGAAAGATGGGCAGTTCGTTGGCGATTGTCGCGGACGTGCGAAAATAACGATTTGCCTGCGCGTCTCCATATGTAATCGTTCGGACTCGCGAGAGTGTTGCGGCGTCGCGCGTCGACTTAATACGACCGCCCGTGAACACCGCTCCCTGCGATTACTTTGAAGTTTGCGCGCGCATATATTCGTCTTTCGCCCGAATCGAATTTTGCCGCGCTCCCAACGTTGCCTGAAATGATTTTTACGTCGAGAAAGGAACACGAATCGAGAGACTAATAGAGGACAAAAATGAATCACCCCACCACGTGAAATGTGGCATTTGTTAATAGTCGTCGTTCGCACAGCCCCAGGGATTTGTCGGCCAGCGGGGGTCGTCGTTGCCCGCGATGTCACATCAAATTTACCGCGACCACTATCGAGGGAGGTCTTTATCTTCGAACGTTGAAGACTTCGGCCACGTTCGTCGAATCGAATTTTTGACCCGTCGATGTGGTTCGTTTGGTAAGAGATATGCTCGTGCGTGCAAACGTTTCTGAACCTTCGGTGCTGTACTTAAAATCCTCTTTGGAGCGGCTCGAACGCAACGACAAACTTTGCCACAATGAAGGGAAACTGCTGAAGGGAAAGCGAGAGGTTGGTCACCCCATGTCTCTGTTGTCGATCGTGAGACCGCGCGTATAACCGGTCGTCCAGTCCACGACAACTTTTTCGAATTCATCTCGGACTTGCTAACACCGGGTTCTCTTATCCTCCTCCTCCTTCTCTTCGTTCTGCTCTGGAGAATAGGAGTCAGATCGAGAGTGAGCGAGAGAGGGGAAGAATAAGTAGAATCGAAGTCGACGCGTGTTAGTAGTATTCCTTTAGTATGTTTTACTGGAAAAGCAACGGACGGACGTTAAAATTTCAACCGGTTAAACGTCTAGCGAGCGTTTCGCATCGAATTTCAATTAGAGAGACACTTTGGCGAGGTGCTTGAAAATCTCTCCTTGTCACCGAGAAAACAGCAGGCTTCCTTTTCTTCGGTTCAACGCGAAGAACTCTCTCAATCGACAGAACCATGTAAGCGTCACCGATGGGATTTTGCGTCGGGCGACGCCGTACGTGTGGGAATGCGGTGAAAAGAAAAGAATCTGCGTGAGAGATAGGGAGAAAATGCTCGTCGAGCGCGTTACTGAGGGAAGGAATAAGACCTCTCGTTCGCGCCCCGACGTCGTTTCCCCACTCCTCGCTCGTTCTTCTTTTACACCCGTCCACGTCGGCGTATATCCCCGCCTACCCTGGTACGCGAGCGAACAACGATTGAAGAGAGAGGATCATCATCGCGTATGCAACTGCAGAACACGTCGAGTTGGGACGAAAAGATCGTGGCGCCTTGCTCTCTTTGATTCGGCGTCGTTGCCTTTCGCTGTTAAAGAAAAACACGTTTGTTTGACGACCTCAGAGTAGGCGAG
>NW_027478393.1:2260582-2270582 GCF_051014685.1 Ptiloglossa arizonensis
TCCTTGCTGCGGAGCTTCTGTGGCGTTTGACGTCGCGGTCGTTTCTTCGGCCGTCATTCAACACTCAGCTCAGAACTGGCACGGACTAGGGGAATCCGACTGTCTAATTAAAACAAAGCATTGCGATGGCCCCCAAGAGTGTTGACGCAATGTGATTTCTGCCCAGTGCTCTGAATGTCAACGTGAAGAAATTCAAAAAAGCGCGGGTAAACGGCGGGAGTAACTATGACTCTCTTAAGGCAGGGACAGTGGCAGTGTACTGTGGTAGTGGGTACACTGAAGGGCACACTGTATGGGGAGCGGCGACCCCACCTTCCCGAGCTAAGAAAGCCCTCATAATAGGCTGTAGAGGCCGGCGACTTGTCTAAGTGGGATGATCGGTGGGGAGCTAACTTGTTAGCTCCCGCGGCTTGTAACCGGGAATTGCCAGTTTGGGTCGTTGACCAGTGGATGGTACGACCAGCGTGCTAGGCCTTCGGGTCTATACCCAGGGCGTCCAACGAGTGGAGCGGGCTCGCTCGTTGGGTAGCGTTCTGGGAAGAAGGGACGTGCGTCCGTCCTGGCGTTACGACGTCCAGGCGGGTGGGCTGGCAAGGACCGTTAGGTCTCCTTTGGAGACCGAGTGGCGTGGAACCCACGTTGCCAGCTGATCATTTTCGCTGGGCAAGAACGGCCATCAGCCTCTACAGTAACCTGCACCGGTGCGCTTCGGCGTACTCCAGGCACTAGTTGTTCCCACTAGTGAGGCGCAACGCTCAGTGCTAAGCCGTTGGCTGGGCACGAGCGGTCGCCAAGGTATTAGGATTGTCCGTTCGGCGGCTTGAGGATGGCCTCAGCCGGAGAAAAGGTACTATGTGCCTATGGAGGAATGAAGCCTCAGAAGGGGTGAATTGAGAAGTATATTGGTTGCAAGTAAAATATAATAGTGCGTGGAGTTCCCTTTGGGATAATGGCTGGCGGCTGCTTTTAGCAGCCGTTTAGCTATATACAATGAACCCCGACGAAGTTCACAATGCGGATGAGGAGGATCGGCGGGGGTGGTCTCCTGACCGTCGACGGACATTAGGTGGCACTTGGTGACGAAATGGCAAAGTCCCCGGTACATGATTGGCTATGGTTTTGGATTTGGTGAACCCGGAATTATAATTTCAGTTATGAAATGTTTGATACGAATGGAGCCTCGGACACGGGGGCCCCCGGCCCTGGGGTCCCCGTGGCGGACTTGTCCGCTGCTGGTGGGAGGGCCAATGATGACGACGTATGCTATGACACGGAACATGAACTGATTAACGTGATGGATCTACCTCTCGATGGGCAGATTAAATGTAGAGCGTGTGTCTCTCATGAGAGATGGTTCCTACAGGAGAAAAGCTGGAGTGAACATATGACTAAGCAGCACCCACGAATAAAAGTGCTTTGGAGGTGTGCACGCTGTGGCAAATCGTTCCAAAAACTACACGGCTGCAGGTGCCACCTCCCAAAATGTGCCGGCGCCAGTCAAGAAAATCGACTGGGCGGCCATGTTTGCTCCTCCTGTGGGTTCTCTTGCAGCTCTCAGAGAGGGCTGTCGCAACATGAGAGACATGCGCACCCGGTGGTGCGAAACATGAAAAGGGTACAAGCAGCCAACCCTACCCGTCCAAACAATAGAGCCTCGGTTTGGACGGAAGCAGAAGTTCGGGAATTAGTCCGACTAGATGGAATCTATCGCTCGGATAGGTTCCCGAACGTTAAAATACACCAGCACCTGCCGGGTAAAACGTTGAGACAAATAAGTGATAAAAGGAGGCGACTGCCTGTCGAGAGCGTGGAAGCGGTTGTCGAGGAGGAACCCGAGGAAACTGACTCGGACTCCTATGAATCGGCAACCGAAGAAATAGCACAAGAGGAGGCCCCTTTGGGAGGTGGTGAAGAGAACTGGCAAACCGCTCTCAAGGGGGCAATCATGGCCGACTCGCTCGATACGGATCACGAGTTCTTCGAAATAGAGCGGAGAATAATGGAGTCGGCCATAGGAGGTCAAATGGACCAATCTGAGGCCGAGAGTATCCTGGGCAGTTTTATTGAAATATTAAAAGACGGGGAAAGCGAACAGTCGGAAACCAGGCAGAAAGGACCGACAAACCAAAACCAGCAAAAGGAAAGCGATCGTACCCGTCGGAATAAGCATAAATTTTCTCGGTACCAAGAACTATACAATAAGTGCCCAGGCAAATTAGTAGATATGGCGGTCACGGGATGTGTTGTTGAGGCTGGGGGGCAGGCAGAGCTCCCTGATAGAGCTAGCATCAAGCAGCTCTATGAGGACCTGTGGGGGAAGGTGGGACCCACCACAGGCCTACCACAGCTCGGAAGGAGCCCGAGCCCACTTTCCTCGATGAAGGAAATGTGGAGACCCGTCACTATCGTCGAAGTGGTGGATAAGATGAAAAAGATCAAAGCTGGAGCCGCTCCGGGTGTCGACGGCATAAAGAAAAACCACCTCCGTAAGAATGGCGCCTTACACGTTATGGTTAAGCTCTTCAACCTGCTGATGCTGCAGGGAGCATTCCCGAATCAATGGCGAGCCAATCGGACCGCGCTTATTCCCAAACCAGGGAAGAGCGCGGCCGATGTGAGGAATTGGAGACCAATCACTATTGGCTCGCTGATAAATAGAATTTACTCGGGAATGTTGGATCGCAGGTTGAGGAGCAAGATTATGAACCACAAAAGGCAGAAAGGCTTCACCAAAGAGGATGGGTGTAAGCAAAACATAGCCATTTTGAACAAAGCGCTAATGCTTATGAAAGAAAAGCACGGCGGGGTGGTTACAGTCGTCGACATCTCGAAAGCGTTTGACACGATTCCCCACGAGGCGATAGGGGACGGGCTCAAGAGAAAGGGTGTCCCGGCAACCATCGTGAATTATATAAAGGGAACGTACGAGGGTTGCCATACTGCCATCAGGACTAGAGGTCGGGACATCCCAATAAAAATCAAGAGGGGAGTCAAACAGGGAGACCCCCTGTCACCCTTGGTCTTCAACACAATCCTGGACCCCATAATCGAAGACCTTGACGAGACAACGGAGGGAACCCGAATGGGGGACGAGAACATCTCCGTCTTAGCTTTCGCAGACGACCTGGTACTACTAGCCAAGAATAGGGATGAGGCATCCCAGCAGCTGGGGAAACTGACGAAGTACCTCAGGCGGCTGGGTATGTCCATCGATTGTAGCAAATGCCGGACTTTCCAGGTCGTCTGCAAGAATAAAACTTGGTTTGCCGAGGATCCTGGTTTGGAGATCCGGGGAACGCCCATTCCGTGGGCAGGACCTGGCGACCTTTTCCAGTACCTTGGCATCAGGTTTGGCCCCTGGAGGGGCCCAGAGCGCGCGCGGACAGAGAACATAGTAAACGCAGCCAAAAACATACAGAAAATGGGGCTTAAGCCCCATCAAAAGGTGAATTTAATAAAAACTCACCTCCTGCCCCGGTATATACACCAAATGGTGGCGAATCCGCCACCGATTACAACACTCAAAAACCTCGACCACGAAATTAAACAAGTTATAAAAGAGCTGCTTCACCTGCATCCGTCAACGACGGATGGGGTGTTGTATGCCGAAAAGCAGAACGGTGGTCTGGGTATCCAAAAGGTGGCGGATATCGTACGAATAGCAAAGCTAAGAAATAGCGTAAATATGCTTAATAACGATGATCCGGCTATCAAGGAAGCCTACAAGGGGCAGGAGCAAATAATAAAGGTTTACGCAAGTTCTCTGGGGTTGGCATGGCCCAATACCCATAATGAAATTGAGCGCGCGCGCCTGGGTCTCAAAAGGAGGCATTTAGAGAGATGGAGGGAACTCGTCTCCCAAGGCCAAGGCGTCCAAGAGTTCATGGGCGATAAAATTGGGAACGCCTGGCTATATAGGCCGCCGCTGCTTAAGCCGTCAAGGTATATCGACGCGCTTAAGCTGAGAACGAATACGTTCGGCACAAGGGTCGCCTTGATAAGGGCGAAAAGAGACATTGACCCTATGTGCCGAAGATGTAATATGAGTATAGAGACCCTGGGGCACGTTTTGGGTAATTGTGTGCACACTAAGGCAGCCCGCATAAGAAGACACGATGAAATAGTGGCCATGATAGAGCAAAAAGTGGCCAAAAGGCACGCGGTATTCCAAGAGCCTTCTGTGAACGTCATGGGAGATATGAAGAAGCCGGATTTGGTTATTAAAGACCAAGAAAGGCTCCTCGTAGTGGACGTAACAGTCCGCTACGAGGATAAAGACAATCTCAGAAGAGCTCATATGGACAAAGCAAATAAATATAAGGAAACCGCTGAATTTATAAAAGCAAAGCTAAATTGCCAGAACGCTGAAGTCCTACCCATAGTGGTAGGGTGTCGCGGAGCAATGCCTTACAAAACACACAAGAACCTGAAGCGCCTAGGGCTCAGCAATGAAGAAGCGGTGACGGTATCTATGATTGCCCTCCGTTCGTCGATTGAAATCGCGAATGCGTTTTTGGACTACGATCACATAAGGTGATCGTTTTAAATTATTTATTTATTATTTATTTATAATAAGGACGACGCTTGCGCCGATACTTGACGAAGCCAACAAGGCCAATCAAATATTTATTTATTTAAGACGAAGCTCACGCTGAAACTTGACGAGGCTCCTGAGGCCAATCAATTTACAAACATTAACGCAGCCAAAAGGCGAAGAAAGAGTAACGAGGCAGCTGCCAGCTGATAATAGAAATATTAGCCCGTTTCGGCCATTTACACCGAACGGTGCGAGTCCTTGCTACACCTTTTGGGTAGTAGGGCGCGGGGCGAGTTCTCTATGAGGGAACTCGGGGCGGCGCCTCCGCGCGGCTTCCCTGGGCACACGCTTGTCGTGCGGCTAAGTACGCCTCCCGTAAGGGTCCCCGTTCCTAATTTTTTCAAGCACGTGGGCAGATCGCTTGGTAGTGGCAGCAGAAAAGGGTGCCCAGCAGAGCGGCGTTAATTATTTTCTTTTTTTTTTTTTTTTTACTGTTAACTAGTTTTATATTGTTATCACCTCACGAGCAGGTATAGCTCGGAAGTCTACCTGTCCTAATGGACAAGGTACAGGTCTAGCCAAATGCCTCGTCATCTAATTAGTGACGCGCATGAATGGATTAACGAGATTCCCTCTGTCCCTATCTACTGGTGGGGAGTAATTCAAGGGCTAGGTCAATGAAGTAGGAATACGGAGACCAGAACCCGGGGTTGCAGGAGCAGGGGTAGAGCATCCCCTGGCTCACCGAAAGTCCAAAAATCGTCCATTACGGCCCAAACACGCTCAAACCGAGCCGGAGCTGGCACCGGCCTCGGCAATGACGAAACCACCCAAGCGGATGCTGCGTACTCCCACCTAGAAACATCTACAAACACAGTGGAAAGAGTGCGCAGCAAGTGAAGGAGCCACGGCGGGTAAAAAATTATAAGCGACCGATCACCCGTCGTATTGAAAAATAAAGCAACACGCCGCTGGCACTTGGGAAAAAAAAGCAACAGAATTGTGAAGCTATCGAGCGAAAGTTTGGGTTGGGACTCAGGTGAGCCAAGGGTCGATGCTCCCCAGCCCGGCCGTTTTACTCGGGACATGATGCCCGAGGTCATGTTCAAGTTACGTTGCGTACCTCCACGCGGTCCCACTGGGGGTCCCGTGTCAAACGGGATCGCTAAACCGAACGTAGCGAAGCAGAGGGGGCAACTGCTGAGGTTTGTCCCCCCCGTGTTTGCCGTGCGGGGCGACCCGTGTCGTCGGAAAGGTGGGTCCTGGGATCTGAGGGGGCCCTGTCCTGCGGGAGAGTGTGCACCCAACACGTACCTTTGGCCACTGCTTCGACTAGACGGGCGGCTAGGCGAGAAAAGCAGCTCTTTGCCTAGTCAATCGGCTTGGAACGACCATACGTCTCGGCGAGTGGGTTCTATTTTGAGCGAGGAAGGGGACCTTGGAGTCCGGGGAGACCCGGTCGGCCTTGGAACGCGGACTATATCCTGGGTAATGTCCTAACCTGGCGGAGCCAGGTTCCATTTGAGGGTCCGAGGAGGCTGGGACATGCAGCGGGATGAAGAGAATAATTTAAATATGGCATCACAAACTCAAACTCAAACCACAGACCAACCCGTGGTCGTTCTTGAGATTCTCAAGAGCGACGCGGTAGTAGTAAAGAAGGAGGTCGACGATGCAGGTGCTCCCGGCACGTCGTCCCCAAAAATGAAGAAGAAGGAGGAAGCTGGGGAGGGACACAAACACGCCTCCCCTAGCAAAGGCTCAAAAGGCACGGCGAAGCCTGCGGGTGACAAAACCCCCGCGCCGCCGCTGCCCAAGAAAAAGCCAAAAGACGCGGCCAAGCCGCAAAAGCAGGATGGACCGGGTGTTCCCACCCGTAAAAATCCAAAGGAGCCGCGGGCCGTAAAGCCCAGTGCTCATAAAAGGTCGGAGGCCCACGGGAACATCCCACCGGGCCCGGGTGAAAAGCCTGGAGACTGGACAACGGTCTCCAGGAAGAAGAAGGCCGGCACAGCCATACCAGGCAAACCGGCCTCCGAGAAACGGGGCAAGGTACCGACGGAGGCGGTATCTGGGCCCAAAATACGGCCGCTCGATCTCATACGAGACGAAGCCTCGGCCGTGATCGCGGATGTCCGGAGCTTCTGCCTTCGACCGGAGTCGAAGGTAACAAAGGAGGCCGGTGGCCGTGTGATCGGCCAAACATCCGCGCTCTACGAGCTTGTCCAGGAACTGCTCATTCGCAGCAGCTTCCTCGAAGGGCAGCTCGCCGCGGTGCGCCAGGACTCCAAGGAGTCCCTCAAGGCGGCCGTAAAGAGCGTGGCGCAGAGGACGCTGATGGATGCGAAATCTGCAGTGCGGAAACAAGTGTCGACCTACGCCGATGCGGTAAAGGTCGACACCAAGAAAGTCTCCCCAGACGCGGTGGTGCCACCCCGAAATGCGGTGCGCATATTCCCGCCGAAGGGAACAAAACAGAACAGTGATGTCACAAAACACACTGTTCTGTCTGTCGTCAAGCCTACCAAGGCCAAGATCCGCGTTACAGCGGTTCGACGCATCCACTCAGGTGGCATAGTCGTCGAGACCGAACGCGAAGAAGACCTGAAGGCCTTCACGAATTCGGCGGAACTGAAAGGAGTGGGTCTTTCAGTTTCCGTACAAACGAAGAGGAAGCCTACACTTATAGTGTATGACGTTCCTCGAAAGGTTACAAAGGAGGAGGTTGTATCCAGTATTTGGAAACAAAACCTCAGTGAAATGACACAGGGGGAAGTGTCATCCGCCTTGAAAGTCCGGTTTGCAACCGGGCCCAAGGCGAATAACGCGAAAACGACCAACTGGGTCATTGAGTGCAGCCCGCAGGTTCGCCTGCGGCTCAAAGAGAGAGGCCGAGTGTACATCGGATGGTCGTCTTGCCGTGTGCAGGACTACATTGCGGTGGCTCGGTGCTTTAAGTGCCAGAGGTTTGGCCACATGGCCAAACACTGCAAAGTGAAGGAGGAAGTTTGCGGACATTGTGCTAGAGGTGGGCACACGATAAGCTCCTGCAAGAGTTTGAACGAGACCCCGGTCTGTTCAAACTGCAAGGCTAGGGGCAAAAGATACGACCATCGGTCGAAAGACAAGTCCTGCGCGTCCTATCAGGTCGCGCTGGAACAAGTAATAGCTCGGACCGATTATGGCGGGCAAAAATAAACAAAATAAAACCGAGAGCATCCCTCTGAGACAATACCGGGTCGTGCAGCATAACATGCGACGAGCCCGGATTGTTCTTGATGAGGTGAGGGAGTTGATGCACTCGCGAAAGATCGATGTGCTGCTCGCGCAGGAGCCCTATTCCCAAGAGGGTACCGTCCCTGGGCTGGGGCTTGCGACGAAAGTAGTCACGGGGAGCACACCGGTAATGGCGGCAATTGCTGTCCGGAACCCGGAACTCTCCGTGGTCAAAATCTCGCATCTGTGCGACTCGCATTTGACCTGCGTTTGCATCAGCGATGATGCGGCCGGAAGTTTTTACTTGGTCAGTCAGTACTTTCAATGCTCCGAGGAGATTGAACCCAGCTTGGCTCGACTGGGAAAAGTACTTGATGCTCTCGGACACAGTCGGGTCGTTATCGCGGCGGACGTCAATGCCAAGTCCCCCTCGTGGGGCGGCACACGAACGGACGCGCGGGGAGATGAACTCGAAGAGTTCATCGCTCAACACGGCCTGACTGTGATGAACGATGCTGGAAGTATACCCACATACTCCAGCCCAAGTGGCGAATCATGGATCGACGTTACGCTAGTGACGAACGATATGTCGAAATACGTGAAAAACTGGAGGGTCCAATACGATTGGACCTCCAGCGATCATCGAGCGATTGAGTTTGTGTTACAGTTCGCAGACGTGAGCGAGGATCGTCGTGCCTTGGAGCCCCGATTCCGCACGTCCAAAGCGGACTGGTCTCGCTTCGATCGTGCGTTGCTTGAACGCGAGAGGCTCCTTCCCGGAGACGTCGAATGTCGAAGGGATGTCGAACATCTAGCACAGGAGATCGAGCTGGCGATCGTCCACGCGTGCAAAGCCTCCATACCTGTCAAGCAATGGCACTCAAAATCCGTCCCTTGGTGGACGAGGGAATTGACCAAACGGAAGACGCACGTGTATCGTCTGAGACGTGCCTTCCAGCGTGAGAAAGACCAAAAGGAGAGAGCAGCTAGAAAGGCTGAATACAATAACGCCAGAAAAGCCTATACAGCTGCTGTTCGAACTGCCAAGTTTCAAAGCTGGACAAACTTTGTTACCGAGCAAGGAAACAAGGAGCCCTGGGGGCTCACATACAAGATCGCCCAAAAGAAGGTGCGAGTTGAGACAGCTGTCTCCAACATTCGAACGCAAGACGGCTATACGATGGACTGGAAATCCACCGCCTCGCAGCTCCTCGGAGCGTTAATCCCGGACGACACGACCGCGGACGAAACGCCGGAGCAATCGAACATCAGGCTAGATTCAATCACCGACCCGCCGACGGAAGACTGCACAGTCTTCACTAGGAAGGAGGTTGGAGACGCGATCTGGAGCCTAAAGCGAGGAAAATGCCCTGGTCCGGACCGTTTAGAGGTCGAAGTCCTAAGACGCGCGTATGGATCCGTCCACAGCGGTCTGCTTCGTCTCTACAACGCGTGTCTGTGCAAAGGAGTATTTCCCGTCAGATGGAAAGTCGGCTCTATCATTACCATACTGAAAGGGCCCGACAAACCACTGACGGAGGTCAAATCGTATAGGCCCATTTGCCTACTTTCCATCTTGGGCAAAGCGTTGGAGAAGCTGATGCTGCTAAAAATGAGAGAAGTGTTTCTGAACCCCGACTACTGCTCGGATCGGCAATACGGATTCAGGCCTGGGCGATCCACTGATGTCGCGTTAGTGAAGTTCAGGGACCTGGTGTCTGGCCGAGAAGAAAAGTATGTATTGGGACTCTCCTTCGATATCTCCGGTGCTTTCGACAACGTCTGGTGGCCCAGCATCCTACAGAAGTTGAAAGCCCGGGGATGCCCTCGAAATCTATACAGACTGATGGTCGACTACTTCGCCGAGCGTGAGGTCACGATAGTTTCCAAACACGGCATCGTGCGCAAGAAAGTCACCAAAGGCTGTCCACAGGGTTCGATTCTCGGTCCGAGCTGTTGGAACCTAGTCTTCGACGAAGTTCTGCAGCTCCTTTCGAACACCGAGCTCGCGTGCGAGCCCATAGCCTACGCCGACGACCTTCTCGTGATTGTTTGTGGAAACACGAGACGCGAGTTGGAGCGCAAAGGCCAAAAAGTCGCGGACGTCATTTCTGGTTGGTGCGCCACCCAGAAATTGGAGCTGTCAGCGACCAAAACCGAGATGGTCCTCTTGAAAGGTTCTCTGGATAGAGAAAGGCCTCCTGTGGTAAAGATTAACGAGAGAAGTGTGGCCCTTAAGCGTACCAT
>NW_027478393.1:2275582-2295582 GCF_051014685.1 Ptiloglossa arizonensis
CTGGGACTTTGAAACTTTCGGCACGTATCGAACAGTTCTTCTCTATTATCTCGAGAACGGACACGACGACCGTACACTTTGAGCACACAGCAGCGTGTTTTAGCATGCCAGCTACACGGTGGTGTGCCTAACGTGTGGATAGCTCGAAATTTTCGTTCCGGACCGATGTGACCGGGAAGCAACACGCCGCTGGGACTTTGAAACTTTCGGCACGTATCGAACAGTTCTTCTCTATTATCTCGAGAACGGACACGACGACCGTACACTTTGAGTACACAGCAGCGTGTTTTAGCATGCCAGCTACACGGTGGTGTGCCTAACGTGTGGATAGCTCGAAATTTTCGTTCCGGACCGATGTGACCGGGAAGCAACACGCCGCTGGGACTTTGAAACTTTCGGCACGTATCGAACAGTTCTTCTCTATTATCTCGAGAACGGACACGACGACCGTACACTTTGAGCACACAGCAGCGTGTTTTAGCATGCCAGCTACACGGTGGTGTGCCTAACGTGTGGATAGCTCGAAATTTTCGTTCCGGACCGATGTGACCGGGAAGCATCACGCCGCTGGGACTTTGAAACTTTCGGCACGTATCGAACAGTTCTTCTCTATTATCTCGAGAACGGACACGACGACCGTACACTTTGAGCACACAGCAGCGTGTTTTAGCATGCCAGCTACACGGTGGTGTGCCTAACGTGTGGATAGCTCGAAATTTTCGTTCCGGACCGATGTGACCGGGAAGCAACACGCCGCTGGGACTTTGAAACTTTCGGCACGTATCGAACAGTTCTTCTCTATTATCTCGAGAACGGACACGACGACCGTACACTTTGAGCACACAGCAGCGTGTTTTAGCATGCCAGCTACACGGTGGTGTGCCTAACGTGTGGATAGCTCGAAATTTTCGTTCCGGACCGATGTGACCGGGAAGCATCACGCCGCTGGGACTTTGAAACTTTCGGCACGTATCGAACAGTTCTTCTCTATTATCTCGAGAACGGACACGACGACCGTACACTTTGAGCACACAGCAGCGTGTTTTAGCATGCCAGCTACACGGTGGTGTGCCTAACGTGTGGATAGCTCGAAATTTTCGTTCCGGACCGATGTGACCGGGAAGCTTCACGCCGCTGGGACTTTGAAACTTTCGGCACGTATCGAACAGTTCTTCTCTATTATCTCGAGAACGGACACGACGACCGTACACTTTGAGCACACAGCAGCGTGTTTTAGCATGCCAGCTACACGGTGGTGTGCCTAACGTGTGGATAGCTCGAAATTTTCGTTCCGGACCGATGTGACCGGGAAGCAACACGCCGCTGGGACTTTGAAACTTTCGGCACGTATCGAACAGTTCTTCTCTATTATCTCGAGAACGGACACGACGACCGTACACTTTGAGCACACAGCAGCGTGTTTTAGCATGCCAGCTACACGGTGGTGTGCCTAACGTGTGGATAGCTCGAAATATTCGTTCCGGACCGATGTGACCGGGAAGCAACACGCCGCTGGGACTTTGAAACTTTCGGCACGTATCGAACAGTTCTTCTCTATTATCTCGAGAACGGACACGACGACCGTACACTTTGAGCACACAGCAGCGTGTTTTAGCATGCCAGCTACACGGTGGTGTGCCTAACGTGTGGATAGCTCGAAATTTTCGTTCCGGACCGATGTGACCGGGAAGCAACACGCCGCTGGGACTTTGAAACTTTCGGCACGTATCGAACAGTTCTTCTCTATTATCTCGAGAACGGACACGACGACCGTACACTTTGAGCACACAGCAGCGTGTTTTAGCATGCCAGCTACACGGTGGTGTGCCTAACGTGTGGATAGCTCGAAATTTTCGTTCCGGACCGATGTGACCGGGAAGCATCACGCCGCTGGGACTTTGAAACTTTCGGCACGTATCGAACAGTTCTTCTCTATTATCTCGAGAACGGACACGACGACCGTACACTTTGAGCACACAGCAGCGTGTTTTAGCATGCCAGCTACACGGTGGTGTGCCTAACGTGTGGATAGCTCGAAATTTTCGTTCCGGACCGATGTGACCGGGAAGCAACACGCCGCTGGGACTTTGAAACTTTCGGCACGTATCGAACAGTTCTTCTCTATTATCTCGAGAACGGACACGACGACCGTACACTTTGAGCACACAGCAGCGTGTTTTAGCATGCCAGCTACACGGTGGTGTGCCTAACGTGTGGATAGCTCGAAATTTTCGTTCCGGACCGATGTGACCGGGAAGCATCACGCCGCTGGGACTTTGAAACTTTCGGCACGTATCGAACAGTTCTTCTCTATTATCTCGAGAACGGACACGACGACCGTACACTTTGAGCACACAGCAGCGTGTTTTAGCATGCCAGCTACACGGTGGTGTGCCTAACGTGTGGATAGCTCGAAATTTTCGTTCCGGACCGATGTGACCGGGAAGCAACACGCCGCTGGGACTTTGAAACTTTCGGCACGTATCGAACAGTTCTTCTCTATTATCTCGAGAACGGACACGACGACCGTACACTTTGAGCACACAGCAGCGTGTTTTAGCATGCCAGCTACACGGTGGTGTGCCTAACGTGTGGATAGCTCGAAATTTTCGTTCCGGACCGATGTGACCGGGAAGCATCACGCCGCTGGGACTTTGAAACTTTCGGCACGTATCGAACAGTTCTTCTCTATTATCTCGAGAACGGACACGACGACCGTACACTTTGAGCACACAGCAGCGTGTTTTAGCATGCCAGCTACACGGTGGTGTGCCTAACGTGTGGATAGCTCGAAATTTTCGTTCCGGACCGATGTGACCGGGAAGCATCACGCCGCTGGGACTTTGAAACTTTCGGCACGTATCGAACAGTTCTTCTCTATTATCTCGAGAACGGACACGACGACCGTACACTTTGAGCACACAGCAGCGTGTTTTAGCATGCCAGCTACACGGTGGTGTGCCTAACGTGTGGATAGCTCGAAATATTCGTTCCGGACCGATGTGACCGGGAAGCAACACGCCGCTGGGACTTTGAAACTTTCGGCACGTATCGAACAGTTCTTCTCTATTATCTCGAGAACGGACACGACGACCGTACACTTTGAGCACACAGCAGCGTGTTTTAGCATGCCAGCTACACGGTGGTGTGCCTAACGTGTGGATAGCTCGAAATTTTCGTTCCGGACCGATGTGACCGGGAAGCAACACGCCGCTGGGACTTTGAAACTTTCGGCACGTATCGAACAGTTCTTCTCTATTATCTCGAGAACGGACACGACGACCGTACACTTTGAGCACACAGCAGCGTGTTTTAGCATGCCAGCTACACGGTGGTGTGCCTAACGTGTGGATAGCTCGAAATATTCGTTCCGGACCGATGTGACCGGGAAGCAACACGCCGCTGGGACTTTTTTTTTTTTTTTTTTTTTTTTTTTTAACGTGGGGGAAATCTTCGAAAGACCCCCCCGCCGCCTGGGGAGGGGCGGGGGGAGTGTGGGATTCCCCGCGCCCGGAGGAAACCCATCGGGCGCGGGACCTACCCACTAAAACCCACCACGGTGGCCATCCTCGCACTATGCAGGGGGAGCACCTGGGACCGAAGACATCATAACATCAGGTGCTCCCCCGTGCAGGGCTCTCGCGCCCGTGTCCTCCCGTTCCAGGGAAGGGAGGGGGTACTTCACCCTCCCTTCCCTGTTTTCTCCTCGGCGCTCTGGCGCCCGACGTCGGAGCAGGGCCACACTGCTCCGACGTCCCACTCCCGGGGGCCGCCCGAGGGCGGCCGCGAGTCCCACACTCGCGACCGCCCACGGCCCCCATAGCCGCGCCGGAGGCACGGCCCTGGGACCGTGCCGTCGGCGCGGCCGCACCCGGCCGTACGCTCCCGAGGGCGGCTCCGGCCTCTCCGCCCTCGAGAGCGTCGCCGTCCCTTACTCTTCCCACCCTTCACACGACGGGCGGTGGCACGAGCCTCAAGGGCTACGCACCCCCGCCCGCCGCTCTCAGGGTGGCCTCCCCGGCCCTTCCGGAGGCCCACCCGCCCCCGGCCTCGGACGGGGCCTCGCTCGCGGACGCCCGCTCTCGCGAATGCGGCTCGCGGCCTCCTTCTGCGAGATTACCTCCTCGCAGAAGGAGGACACGGCCCGCCACTTCGTCTCGCTGCCGAGCATGGCCTGTACCACGCCCGGCAGCGATAGGTCCGCCCCAATCACGGCCGTGAGGACACGGCGCTCCACCCCCCAGGCCGGACACACCTCGAGGGTGTGTTGCGCCGTGTCCTCGTCCGCTGGACAGTGCCAGCAGCGCGCCGCCTCCTCCACACCGATCCGGCACAGGTACTGTCCGAAGCATCCGTGCCCGGACAGCACCTGCACCAACCGGTAGGTGAGTGAGCCGAAGCGCCTACCCAGCCACTCAAACAGGACCGGCCGGATAGCCCGGACAGTCCTCTGGCCGAACAACGGCTCGGCCAGCCGCTGCTGCCAAAGCTGCAGCATGGACTCCCGGGCCTGGCGCCTGAGGGCCTCCACCTCGCATCCCGCCAGGACCACCCCATCCTCGCGGGCGCGCATGCGGCCCTCGTAGAAAGCCGCATGCGCGCCCGCGATCAAGTCCGCCGGGGGTAGCCCTGACAGGACGCTCGCCGCCTCATACGAAACGGTCCGGTACCCCCGGGCGATCCGCAATGCAAGCCGCCTTTGAACCCGGCGCAGCAATACCTTGCTGCGCCGGGAGGCGGCCAGGTCGCCCGCCCAAACGGGGGCCCCGTATAGGGCCACCGAGTGGACCATTCCCGCGTAGAGGCGGCGAACCCGGTCACTCGGGCCCCGCAGGTTGGGGAGGATACGGCCCAAAGCGCCAACTATCCCCTCCAACCGCGGGGCCAGGGCCCGGAAATGACCCTCGAAGCGCCAGTGGCTGTCGAGGCGAAGTCCCAGATATTTCATCTGAGACCTCACCTCGACGTCTGTCTCACCCACCCGGATCAGGGGGGGAGGCGGCTCTCCCCGGGGTCTATACATCCCGAGTACCTCGGTTTTGTGGAGAGCCACCTCCAAACCGATCCCCCTGATCCGGGAGACGACGCGCCGGGCACCGTCCTCGGCGGCCCGAACAGCCCCCCTCCAGTCCCCCCCGACGGCCAACAACAAGGTGTCGTCCGCGTAGCACGTCAGACTGACGCCGTCGGGGAGGTCTTCGGCCCGCAGGACGGTGTCGTACCCGAGGTTCCACAGCAGGGGTCCTAACACCGACCCCTGCGGAACCCCGGAGTACACCGCTCTCCTCTCCGTCCCGCACCGGCCCGGATACTCGATCCACCTGTCGCGGAGGTAGTCCTCGACGACTGCCCTAAGGTAGGCGGGGACTCGATGTTCCTCAAGCCCCCGCCTAATCGCCTCCCAGGGTAGGGTGTTAAACGCATTGGCGATGTCCAAGGACACCGCCAATGCCACCCCACCCCGGGAGACCGCCGAGGCCGAGAGGGACCGGACGCGTCGAATCGCGTCGATCGTCGACCGGCCCTCCCGGAACCCGAACTGGCACTCCGCCAGCCCGGGCCCACCCCGCGACAGGTGCCCGACGATGCGGGCCGCCACGACTCTTTCCAGGAGCTTGCCCACATCGTCGAGCAGGCAAATCGGCCGGTACGCGGACGGAGAGTCCGCGGGCCTACCCTCTTTCCGGAGGAGGACCATTCGGGCCACCTTCCATGCGGAGGGGAATCGCCCGGCCTCCAGGCAGCGGTCGAATAGCTCCCGGAGGCCGTCACCCAGGACGTCCGCGGCCAAGACCAAGACTCGGCCGGGCACTCCCGAAGGACCCGGGGCAGTATCCTTCGCCCCGAGTCTTCGGATGGCCGCGGCTAGCTCCCCAGCCGAGACCCCCAGCTCCGCGGACCAGGTGGTCGGGTCCGCAGAGGGACGTGGCCCGCTCTCCCCCACGATCGGGAAGAGCGTGTCGACCACGTCCCTCAAGAGCTGGGGGTCGAGACCCTCGGTGATCGGGGGCGCCCATGGCCGGAGTTTATTCAGAACTATCCGGTATGGGCGCCCCCATGGATCCCGCTCGAGGGTCTCGAGGAGCTCCTTCCAGCTCTGGGCCTTGGCCCGTTTGATGGCGACCTGCAGAGCCCTCTTTCCCGCGCGATAGGACTCGTACAGTTCCGCCGCCCTAGCCCGCGCGCCGTCGTCGCCGTTCCGTCCGGCCCGACGACGCGCGCGGGTGTACTGGCGTCGGGCCCGGACGCATGCTTTCCGCAATTCCCCGATTTCGCCCGACCACCAGTACACCGCCCGACGAGGAGACCGCGGCCCGGCCCGGGGCATCGCCGCGTCGCAAATGCGCGCGATGGCGCTCCCGAGCCGAGCCATGGCCCCCTCCAGGTCGGGCAGCCTGGTCTCCCGTCGAGGCCAGGTTTCGGCCAGAGCGGCCGCCACCAGGACGTCCTTGTCAAGGCGCCGAAGCGCCCATCTGCGTGGTGGTGGTGGGGCGCTACCCGCTCCCGGGCGGAGGCGTCGGTGCGGGGCCGCGGCGGCCTCGGGGGAGGTCAAGACCACGCGGATATACCGGTGGTCCGATAATGTCTCCTCCCCCACCACCACGTCCCACCCGGACACCATACGCGCGGCGCCGGGGGATCCAAACGTCAAATCCACTATGGACCCTCCCCCGCGCCGCACGCACGTCAGCTCCGACCCCCGGTTAATCAACCGGAGGTCGAAGCCCGCCGCCCAGTCGCCCAGAGCCTCGCCCCTCCGATTGGTCCTGGGGGACCCCCATGCCACAGACCAGGCATTGAAGTCCCCCAGGACCAGCACCGGCCGGGGCGCAATCCTTGTGAGGCACGCCCCCACCCCGGCCAGGTACTGCTCGAAGGCAGCAAGGCCGCAGTTGGGCGAAACGTAGCACCCCACCACGGCGACTCCCCCCCACTGGACGGCGACGAATCCCGCCCCGTTCTCCAGTAAGGAGAACGGAGGGGACCCGTCACCGCCCTGCCACACAGCCGCCACCAAGCCGCCCGCATCCCCCATCCAATGCGGATGGTCGGGGACGCGGTACGGCTCGGCGGCGACTGCCAGACCACCCCCCCACTCCGCCAGCGTCTGACACATCAGGTCCTGCGCTGCACGGCAGTGGTTGAGGTTGGCCTGCAGGAGGAGGCGGGGAGCCATTATTTGATGGCCTCCTCACCGCCTCCTGGTGGCACCTCCGTGAGGACGGCGGCGGGGCCGATGTCCACCTCCATCGCGGACACCAACGCCGTCGCCGCCTCCGACCTCTTCCTTGCGGCCGTCGCGTCGGTCGCGGCCAGGTCCGCGGGCGCCGCGGCGCTCGCAGCTGGGGCCGCTCTCACCGGCGCCGGGAGCGGCCCCGGCGCCCCCCTCCTCTGCCCTCGTCGGGATGGGGGGGTACACTGCTTCCCCCCCATTCGGTGCGCGGCGGGTCTCCCCATGTCCGCACACAGCGGGCACTTGGGGGCCGCCGCGCAGTGGCTCGCGCGGTGGCCTTCGGCACCGCAGCGGTAACAAGCACCGCTGCGGTCCACCGCGGAGGTGCACCGCTGCCTGACATGGCCCGTCTCCAGGCAGCGGTAGCACTGGAGTGGGCGTTGGGCGAGGACCTCGATCCTCGCCGACACCCACCCCACCACGATCCTCCCGACTGCTTCTAACTTCCGGGCAGCCGGAAGAGGGCACCGTGCCCACACCGCTCCCAGGCCGGAGGAGGACCGCCGGACCTCCCCGGTCCGGATGTCCCCCTCAGAGCAGCCACCGGCCTGGGCCAGCGCCCTGGCCACCTCCTCCCGGGTGACCGAGTCGTCCAGCCCACAAACGCGCAGCTCCGCGCTCTTTGTGGGCCGGGCGACCCTGACACCCCGGGGTGCCAAGGCCTCGCCCAGCTTTTCGGCCAGTCGGTCCGCCCTGGCTGCGTTGTCGGGGCCGCTCACGCGCAGCATGAGCGCCCCCGTCACCGCCCATCTCGGGCGGACCGACTCGATGGCGAGTGCGGCCAAGGATATATTTTCCTTGGCCGCTGCCATCACCTCCCCGTAGGAGACGCCCCCCCCCTCCGGGACGGTCAGCATAACTGCTGCCGTTGAAGGGGGGCGTCCCAGACGGGGCTTCGCCCTCCCCGCCTTTCCGTCCCTCTTCGGGGCAACCGGCGGGGGAGGCGGCGGCACCCGGGCCGCCCTCCTCGCCGTCCTTCCCGCCTTTCGGCCCAGCACTTCGGTCCACAAGGGACCGGATGGGGGCGGCGGCGGAGGCATTTGTGCCCCCGCCGTCGCCCCCACCACGGCACCCCTGCCCTTCGTCTTTGCCGCAGGGCCCGGAACCGCGATGGTCCCCCCCTGCGGTTCCCCGCCCCCCGGTTGTTTCCCGGGCCCGGTCCTCGGTCCCGCCGGCGCTCCGCCCTTGGGGCGAAGCGCCGCCCGGATTTCGCCGCGGATGACGGCCATCATGGCCGCCATCTTGGCGTCCATGAGGAGCTCGATGCTCCTCATGGACGTCGCTGGTGTGGGGGGAGCTCCCGCCTTCCCCCTCCCACACGTGCAGTCGCCCGTCGGCCCCGGATGCGGGCGCCTCCTAAGGGCGTCCGTCTCCCTCCGCGAGCACGCCAGCTCGTCTTGCAGCGCCTCCACACGCTGCCTTAGCTGGGCGTTCGTGCTCTCCAAGGCAGCTGGGACACGTCGTTCCAGCTCCTGGAGAGCCCTCCGCGCCTCCGTCGCGGCCTGGCCAACCGACCTCGCGGAGGCTGTAGTCAGCCCCCGCGAGGTGGTGGCCACCTTCTCAATAGACCTCAGGGACGAGGCAATACGGGCCGATACATGGGCCGTATCCTCGTCCCTGAGGTCCTCCTCCCCGTCGCTCACCGTGAGCAACGGTGGAGCAGCGGACGTGGACGGAGCTTCCTCCGTCCTCCGCCCCTCCACCGTCCTGCGCCTCTTTACGCCCGCGGCGCTGGTCGCGGACGCCAGGGACGAGACCGACGCCGTCTCGTCCCCCTCCTCGAACGGCGCCCGGTGGGGCACGAGTGCCCCCTCCGTCGCCACACTTCGCGCCACTCGCTCCGACCCCCCTCCCCCTTTTTTCTTTTTTGGCATATTACTCATTTTTTTTTCCCACGCGTAGGTCGGAAAGTAAGTCGACCCGGGCAGAGCCGCCATACCCGGGCAGGCCTAAATACTCCGGGGGGTCGGCAGGTACCCCGGAGTTGGCCGCTTGGGATTGGGGCCTCCCCCCCAACCACGCATCCCATCACCGCGCACCGTAGCTTAGGATTGGAGGGCAATTTATAGAGTTACCATCCTCGCGGCCCGGGCGGTAAAGCCAAGGCCCCCGTCCCTCCTGCCGTCACGTACCACTCTCAAAGCCAAAAGAGGAATTGGGAGTGGGTCGTTGCGACGACCAACAGGAGTCTTACGGTGTGGTTTGGCATCGGGCACCTCGGGTTTGCCAGTCCCGTACTGTAGCAACAAGCTACAGCCCCTGAGGGATCCCCTCGAAACTTAGACTCACATCGAACAAAATCCACCTACGATTCCCTTCTTCTCTTCTTCTCTTCTACAAACACCTCCAATCCCAGAACACATTATCTTCCTTCTAACCCTTGTGTGTTCGTCCACCGAGTACGTTAGCTCCCCGTCGTCGTACAGATCGAACCATCTTCTCTGCCACCTGTTGGTCCGATTCAGGGGATTCGAGAAGTCCCAGCCGGGGGCGACGAACAGGTATCCGCATTTTGAAATCTTCCTCGTGGCCCTGTTGCATTCCAGAGCCTCCGCGCTGTGCTCCTCCTTCTGCTTGAAGCAGCTGCTGCACTTGCTCTTGTTGAATATGTTCGGCGCGAACTTCCTGCACTCGGCGCCGGTGCCACGGACGCCCGCCGTGCCGCCCGACATCGCGACACGTGCGAATTAACCGCGACGACCGGACAGCATCGTTCGCCTCTCGTCCCCTTCCCTTCGTCCGCCGTTACGAACCACGGCAAGCTTCTCCGCGTGTTCGATTCCTCTTCTTCCGCTGTTGCGCCCGTCCCGGAACAACAAGTTTTATTTACGCGCGATTTCGTTCCGTTGATACGCGCATATGATACGCGCGGACGCGTCACCGAGTAGTCGCCGGCCAGTCTTCGTGCCCGTTACATTAACGGATCGAGTTAACAGGATTTCGTATTCTCGTTCCGAGCAAGGATCACACTTCGGGTATTCGTTCCTTTTTACTCGGTGACGTCGGCGAGAATCTCGCGATATATCGATTCCCGCTACCGCGATCGAATGGAACGCGCCAATTTGTCGAAAGTACCGCGTATCGCGATAATCCGATAATCCGATAATCCGATAATCCGATAATCCGCGGGGCACTTCCGCCCAGCGTGTTCCGTCCCGCTTTTTGTTTACACGACCGGGACGAGTATACGAGACAAGGACTCGTCGGAATTTCGTAATGAATACGTAATGAATACGCGAGCGCGTCGCGCGTCGCGCGTGTTTACGATGTGTTTATGTCACGAGGACGAAAGGGAAACACGCGCGTATACGATGCTGTTGTCAACATCGACGCGATTCGTTCGCGAAACGATCGTTCCGAATCCGATAGCAGGTGACTGTTCTCTGTCCTTGTTTTCCGCCGTTCGTTCGCCCGTGCCCCGCGGTCCGTGTTTCTTGTTGACAATCTTTTCTCCGTGACCTGCTCCGAAAGAGCACGTGGATCGAACGCGACACTCCGAATCACACGAAGCTATTTATAGACACACCCGCGTGCACCCGTAGTTAACGTGTCGCAGCACCGTTCACCGATGAACTCTCGATTGTTCAACGAATCGAATCGAACCCTCGTACGCACGTGCGTGCGATTCGCGTATACGGGTCTTACCTTTTTCAATGCGAACAACACAACGTCCCGATACGCACCACACCGTCCTTCTCCTGTCCTTGTTTTCCGCCGTTCGCTCGTGCCCCGCGGTCCGTGTTTCTTGTTGACAATCTTTTCTCCGTGACCTGCTCCGAAAGAGCACGTGGATCAAACGCGACACTCCGAATCACACGAAGCTATTTATAGACACACCCGCGTGCACCCGTAGTTAACGTGTCACAGCACCGTTCACCGATGATCTCTCAATTGTTCAACGAATCAAATCAAAACCCTCGTACGCACGTGCGTGCGGTTCGCGTGTACGGGTCCTACCTTTTCAATGCGAACAACACAACACAACGTCAACACAACGTCTCGCCGTCCCGACACGCCGCACACCACGCCGCTGGGACTTTGAAACTTTCGGCACGTATCGAACAGTTCTTCTCTATTATCTCGAGAACGGACACGACGACCGTACACTTTGAGCACACAGCAGCGTGTTTTAGCATGCCAGCTACACGGTGGTGTGCCTAACGTGTGGATAGCTCGAAATTTTCGTTCCGGACCGATGTGACCGGGAAGCAACACGCCGCTGGGACTTTGAAACTTTCGGCACGTATCGAACAGTTCTTCTCTATTATCTCGAGAACGGACACGACGACCGTACACTTTGAGCACACAGCAGCGTGTTTTAGCATGCCAGCTACACGGTGGTGTGCCTAACGTGTGGATAGCTCGAAATTTTCGTTCCGGACCGATGTGACCGGGAAGCATCACGCCGCTGGGACTTTGAAACTTTCGGCACGTATCGAACAGTTCTTCTCTATTATCTCGAGAACGGACACGACGACCGTACACTTTGAGCACACAGCAGCGTGTTTTAGCATGCCAGCTACACGGTGGTGTGCCTAACGTGTGGATAGCTCGAAATTTTCGTTCCGGACCGATGTGACCGGGAAGCAACACGCCGCTGGGACTTTGAAACTTTCGGCACGTATCGAACAGTTCTTCTCTATTATCTCGAGAACGGACACGACGACCGTACACTTTGAGCACACAGCAGCGTGTTTTAGCATGCCAGCTACACGGTGGTGTGCCTAACGTGTGGATAGCTCGAAATTTTCGTTCCGGACCGATGTGACCGGGAAGCATCACGCCGCTGGGACTTTGAAACTTTCGGCACGTATCGAACAGTTCTTCTCTATTATCTCGAGAACGGACACGACGACCGTACACTTTGAGCACACAGCAGCGTGTTTTAGCATGCCAGCTACACGGTGGTGTGCCTAACGTGTGGATAGCTCGAAATTTTCGTTCCGGACCGATGTGACCGGGAAGCAACACGCCGCTGGGACTTTGAAACTTTCGGCACGTATCGAACAGTTCTTCTCTATTATCTCGAGAACGGACACGACGACCGTACACTTTGAGCACACAGCAGCGTGTTTTAGCATGCCAGCTACACGGTGGTGTGCCTAACGTGTGGATAGCTCGAAATTTTCGTTCCGGACCGATGTGACCGGGAAGCATCACGCCGCTGGGACTTTGAAACTTTCGGCACGTATCGAACAGTTCTTCTCTATTATCTCGAGAACGGACACGACGACCGTACACTTTGAGCACACAGCAGCGTGTTTTAGCATGCCAGCTACACGGTGGTGTGCCTAACGTGTGGATAGCTCGAAATTTTCGTTCCGGACCGATGTGACCGGGAAGCAACACGCCGCTGGGACTTTGAAACTTTCGGCACGTATCGAACAGTTCTTCTCTATTATCTCGAGAACGGACACGACGACCGTACACTTTGAGCACACAGCAGCGTGTTTTAGCATGCCAGCTACACGGTGGTGTGCCTAACGTGTGGATAGCTCGAAATTTTCGTTCCGGACCGATGTGACCGGGAAGCATCACGCCGCTGGGACTTTGAAACTTTCGGCACGTATCGAACAGTTCTTCTCTATTATCTCGAGAACGGACACGACGACCGTACACTTTGAGCACACAGCAGCGTGTTTTAGCATGCCAGCTACACGGTGGTGTGCCTAACGTGTGGATAGCTCGAAATTTTCGTTCCGGACCGATGTGACCGGGAAGCTTCACGCCGCTGGGACTTTGAAACTTTCGGCACGTATCGAACAGTTCTTCTCTATTATCTCGAGAACGGACACGACGACCGTACACTTTGAGCACACAGCAGCGTGTTTTAGCATGCCAGCTACACGGTGGTGTGCCTAACGTGTGGATAGCTCGAAATTTTCGTTCCGGACCGATGTGACCGGGAAGCAACACGCCGCTGGGACTTTGAAACTTTCGGCACGTATCGAACAGTTCTTCTCTATTATCTCGAGAACGGACACGACGACCGTACACTTTGAGCACACAGCAGCGTGTTTTAGCATGCCAGCTACACGGTGGTGTGCCTAACGTGTGGATAGCTCGAAATATTCGTTCCGGACCGATGTGACCGGGAAGCAACACGCCGCTGGGACTTTGAAACTTTCGGCACGTATCGAACAGTTCTTCTCTATTATCTCGAGAACGGACACGACGACCGTACACTTTGAGCACACAGCAGCGTGTTTTAGCATGCCAGCTACACGGTGGTGTGCCTAACGTGTGGATAGCTCGAAATTTTCGTTCCGGACCGATGTGACCGGGAAGCAACACGCCGCTGGGACTTTGAAACTTTCGGCACGTATCGAACAGTTCTTCTCTATTATCTCGAGAACGGACACGACGACCGTACACTTTGAGCACACAGCAGCGTGTTTTAGCATGCCAGCTACACGGTGGTGTGCCTAACGTGTGGATAGCTCGAAATTTTCGTTCCGGACCGATGTGACCGGGAAGCATCACGCCGCTGGGACTTTGAAACTTTCGGCACGTATCGAACAGTTCTTCTCTATTATCTCGAGAACGGACACGACGACCGTACACTTTGAGCACACAGCAGCGTGTTTTAGCATGCCAGCTACACGGTGGTGTGCCTAACGTGTGGATAGCTCGAAATTTTCGTTCCGGACCGATGTGACCGGGAAGCATCACGCCGCTGGGACTTTGAAACTTTCGGCACGTATCGAACAGTTCTTCTCTATTATCTCGAGAACGGACACGACGACCGTACACTTTGAGCACACAGCAGCGTGTTTTAGCATGCCAGCTACACGGTGGTGTGCCTAACGTGTGGATAGCTCGAAATTTTCGTTCCGGACCGATGTGACCGGGAAGCAACACGCCGCTGGGACTTTGAAACTTTCGGCACGTATCGAACAGTTCTTCTCTATTATCTCGAGAACGGACACGACGACCGTACACTTTGAGCACACAGCAGCGTGTTTTAGCATGCCAGCTACACGGTGGTGTGCCTAACGTGTGGATAGCTCGAAATTTTCGTTCCGGACCGATGTGACCGGGAAGCATCACGCCGCTGGGACTTTGAAACTTTCGGCACGTATCGAACAGTTCTTCTCTATTATCTCGAGAACGGACACGACGACCGTACACTTTGAGCACACAGCAGCGTGTTTTAGCATGCCAGCTAAACGGTGGTGTGCCTAACGTGTGGATAGCTCGAAATTTTCGTTCCGGACCGATGTGACCGGGAAGCAACACGCCGCTGGGACTTTGAAACTTTCGGCACGTATCGAACAGTTCTTCTCTATTATCTCGAGAACGGACACGACGACCGTACACTTTGAGCACACAGCAGCGTGTTTTAGCATGCCAGCTACACGGTGGTGTGCCTAACGTGTGGATAGCTCGAAATATTCGTTCCGGACCGATGTGACCGGGAAGCAACACGCCGCTGGGACTTTTTTTTTTTTTTTTTTTTTTTTTTTTTTTTTTTAACGTGGGGGAAATCTTCGAAAGACCCCCCCGCCGCCTGGGGAGGGGCGGGGGGAGTGTGGGATTCCCCGCGCCCGGAGGAAACCCATCGGGCGCGGGACCTACCCACTAAAACCCACCACGGTGGCCATCCTCGCACTATGCAGGGGGAGCACCTGGGACCGAAGACATCATAACATCAGGTGCTCCCCCGTGCAGGGCTCTCGCGCCCGTGTCCTCCCGTTCCAGGGAAGGGAGGGGGTACTTCACCCTCCCTTCCCTGTTTTCTCCTCGGCGCTCTGGCGCCCGACGTCGGAGCAGGGCCACACTGCTCCGACGTCCCACTCCCGGGGGCCGCCCGAGGGCGGCCGCGAGTCCCACACTCGCGACCGCCCACGGCCCCCATAGCCGCGCCGGAGGCACGGCCCTGGGACCGTGCCGTCGGCGCGGCCGCACCCGGCCGTACGCTCCCGAGGGCGGCTCTGGCCTCTCCGCCCTCGAGAGCGTCGCCGTCCCTTACTCTTCCCACCCTTCACACGACGGGCGGTGGCACGAGCCTCAAGGGCTACGCACCCCCGCCCGCCGCTCTCAGGGTGGCCTCCCCGGCCCTTCCGGAGGCCCACCCGCCCCCGGCCTCGGACGGGGCCTCGCTCGCGGACGCCCGCTCTCGCGAATGCGGCTCGCGGCCTCCTTCTGCGAGATTACCTCCTCGCAGAAGGAGGACACGGCCCGCCACTTCGTCTCGCTGCCGAGCATGGCCTGTACCACGCCCGGCAGCGATAGGTCCGCCCCAATCACGGCCGTGAGGACACGGCGCTCCACCCCCCAGGCCGGACACACCTCGAGGGTGTGTTGCGCCGTGTCCTCGTCCGCTGGACAGTGCCAGCAGCGCGCCGCCTCCTCCACACCGATCCGGCACAGGTACTGTCCGAAGCATCCGTGCCCGGACAGCACCTGCACCAACCGGTAGGTGAGTGAGCCGAAGCGCCTACCCAGCCACTCAAACAGGACCGGCCGGATAGCCCGGACAGTCCTCTGGCCGAACAACGGCTCGGCCAGCCGCTGCTGCCAAAGCTGCAGCATGGACTCCCGGGCCTGGCGCCTGAGGGCCTCCACCTCGCATCCCGCCAGGACCACCCCATCCTCGCGGGCGCGCATGCGGCCCTCGTAGAAAGCCGCATGCGCGCCCGCGATCAAGTCCGCCGGGGGTAGCCCTGACAGGACGCTCGCCGCCTCATACGAAACGGTCCGGTACCCCCGGGCGATCCGCAATGCAAGCCGCCTTTGAACCCGGCGCAGCAATACCTTGCTGCGCCGGGAGGCGGCCAGGTCGCCCGCCCAAACGGGGGCCCCGTATAGGGCCACCGAGTGGACCATTCCCGCGTAGAGGCGGCGAACCCGGTCACTCGGGCCCCGCAGGTTGGGGAGGATACGGCCCAAAGCGCCAACTATCCCCTCCAACCGCGGGGCCAGGGCCCGGAAATGACCCTCGAAGCGCCAGTGGCTGTCGAGGCGAAGTCCCAGATATTTCATCTGAGACCTCACCTCGACGTCTGTCTCACCCACCCGGATCAGGGGGGGAGGCGGCTCTCCCCGGGGTCTATACATCCCGAGTACCTCGGTTTTGTGGAGAGCCACCTCCAAACCGATCCCCCTGATCCGGGAGACGACGCGCCGGGCACCGTCCTCGGCGGCCCGAACAGCCCCCCTCCAGTCCCCCCCGACGGCCAACAACAAGGTGTCGTCCGCGTAGCACGTCAGACTGACGCCGTCGGGGAGGTCTTCGGCCCGCAGGACGGTGTCGTACCCGAGGTTCCACAGCAGGGGTCCTAACACCGACCCCTGCGGAACCCCGGAGTACACCGCTCTCCTCTCCGTCCCGCACCGGCCCGGATACTCGATCCACCTGTCGCGGAGGTAGTCCTCGACGACTGCCCTAAGGTAGGCGGGGACTCGATGTTCCTCAAGCCCCCGCCTAATCGCCTCCCAGGGTAGGGTGTTAAACGCATTGGCGATGTCCAAGGACACCGCCAATGCCACCCCACCCCGGGAGACCGCCGAGGCCGAGAGGGACCGGACGCGTCGAATCGCGTCGATCGTCGACCGGCCCTCCCGGAACCCGAACTGGCACTCCGCCAGCCCGGGCCCACCCCGCGACAACGCCGCTGGGACTTTGAAACTTTCGGCACGTATCGAACAGTTCTTCTCTATTATCTCGAGAACGGACACGACGACCGTACACTTTGAGCACACAGCAGCGTGTTTTAGCATGCCAGCTACACGGTGGTGTGCCTAACGTGTGGATAGCTCGAAATTTTCGTTCCGGACCGATGTGACCGGGAAGCAACACGCCGCTGGGACTTTGAAACTTTCGGCACGTATCGAACAGTTCTTCTCTATTATCTCGAAAACGGACACGACGACCGTACACTTTGAGCACACAGCAGCGTGTTTTAGCATGCCAGCTACACGGTGGTGTGCCTAACGTGTGGATAGCTCGAAATTTTCGTTCCGGACCGATGTGACCGGGAAGCATCACGCCGCTGGGACTTTGAAACTTTCGGCACGTATCGAACAGTTCTTCTCTATTATCTCGAGAACGGACACGACGACCGTACACTTTGAGCACACAGCAGCGTGTTTTAGCATGCCAGCTACACGGTGGTGTGCCTAACGTGTGGATAGCTCGAAATTTTCGTTCCGGACCGATGTGACCGGGAAGCAACACGCCGCTGGGACTTTGAAACTTTCGGCACGTATCGAACAGTTCTTCTCTATTATCTCGAGAACGGACACGACGACCGTACACTTTGAGCACACAGCAGCGTGTTTTAGCATGCCAGCTACACGGTGGTGTGCCTAACGTGTGGATAGCTCGAAATTTTCGTTCCGGACCGATGTGACCGGGAAGCATCACGCCGCTGGGACTTTGAAACTTTCGGCACGTATCGAACAGTTCTTCTCTATTATCTCGAGAACGGACACGACGACCGTACACTTTGAGCACACAGCAGCGTGTTTTAGCATGCCAGCTACACGGTGGTGTGCCTAACGTGTGGATAGCTCGAAATATTCGTTCCGGACCGATGTGACCGGGAAGCAACACGCCGCTGGGACTTTGAAACTTTCGGCACGTATCGAACAGTTCTTCTCTATTATCTCGAGAACGGACACGACGACCGTACACTTTGAGCACACAGCAGCGTGTTTTAGCATGCCAGCTACACGGTGGTGTGCCTAACGTGTGGATAGCTCGAAATTTTCGTTCCGGACCGATGTGACCGGGAAGCAACACGCCGCTGGGACTTTGAAACTTTCGGCACGTATCGAACAGTTCTTCTCTATTATCTCGAGAACGGACACGACGACCGTACACTTTGAGCACACAGCAGCGTGTTTTAGCATGCCAGCTACACGGTGGTGTGCCTAACGTGTGGATAGCTCGAAATTTTCGTTCCGGACCGATGTGACCGGGAAGCATCACGCCGCTGGGACTTTGAAACTTTCGGCACGTATCGAACAGTTCTTCTCTATTATCTCGAGAACGGACACGACGACCGTACACTTTGAGCACACAGCAGCGTGTTTTAGCATGCCAGCTACACGGTGGTGTGCCTAACGTGTGGATAGCTCGAAATTTTCGTTCCGGACCGATGTGACCGGGAAGCATCACGCCGCTGGGACTTTGAAACTTTCGGCACGTATCGAACAGTTCTTCTCTATTATCCCGAGAACGGACACGACGACCGTACACTTTGAGCACACAGCAGCGTGTTTTAGCATGCCAGCTACACGGTGGTGTGCCTAACGTGTGGATAGCTCGAAATTTTCGTTCCGGACCGATGTGACCGGGAAGCAACACGCCGCTGGGACTTTGAAACTTTCGGCACGTATCGAACAGTTCTTCTCTATTATCTCGAGAACGGACACGACGACCGTACACTTTGAGCACACAGCAGCGTGTTTTAGCATGCCAGCTACACGGTGGTGTGCCTAACGTGTGGATAGCTCGAAATTTTCGTTCCGGACCGATGTGACCGGGAAGCAACACGCCGCTGGGACTTTGAAACTTTCGGCACGTATCGAACAGTTCTTCTCTATTATCTCGAGAACGGACACGACGACCGTACACTTTGAGCACACAGCAGCGTGTTTTAGCATGCCAGCTACACGGTGGTGTGCCTAACGTGTGGATAGCTCGAAATTTTCGTTCCGGACCGATGTGACCGGGAAGCAACACGCCGCTGGGACTTTGAAACTTTCGGCACGTATCGAACAGTTCTTCTCTATTATCTCGAGAACGGACACGACGACCGTACACTTTGAGCACACAGCAGCGTGTTTTAGCATGCCAGCTACACGGTGGTGTGCCTAACGTGTGGATAGCTCGAAATTTTCGTTCCGGACCGATGTGACCGGGAAGCATCACGCCGCTGGGACTTTGAAACTTTCGGCACGTATCGAACAGTTCTTCTCTATTATCTCGAGAACGGACACGACGACCGTACACTTTGAGCACACAGCAGCGTGTTTTAGCATGCCAGCTACACGGTGGTGTGCCTAACGTGTGGATAGCTCGAAATTTTCGTTCCGGACCGATGTGACCGGGAAGCATCACGCCGCTGGGACTTTGAAACTTTCGGCACGTATCGAACAGTTCTTCTCTATTATCTCGAGAACGGACACGACGACCGTACACTTTGAGCACACAGCAGCGTGTTTTAGCATGCCAGCTACACGGTGGTGTGCCTAACGTGTGGATAGCTCGAAATTTTCGTTCCGGACCGATGTGACCGGGAGGCAATACGGCCCTGAAATTATTAAATATTTGTATTTATTCGTCCTGTGGTATGCTACTAACATATATGTTTCATTTATTCTTTGTTCGATTGGTCGTAGTGGGCTGTATCGTGATTTGTTCGGAATGTGGTTTTCCGTCTAAGTTCCAGCGGGTCGCCCGGGCGGTCTGTCGTTGCGGCGGTTTTCCCCCGTAAGCGCGCGTGCTGTGGACCGTGCGTCGCCGGCGTCCCGGCCGGCCGTTCGGTACCTATAAGAGACCGAACGGTACGGGCGGCCGGTCGAGGCAGCGTCGGGCGCTTGGCTATTCTTCGACCTCGGTCGAGAAGCAGTCATCGCTCCTTGAGATTTTCTCAACTGTTTTCGCACCGTGTTTCGTTCCGCTACTATTTCTCTATACAGCAGTGCCACGAGTCGGTGTCTTTGACCGAATGGCTCTTATGTGGTATACGCGTCAAAGCGACGCTGATAGACTTTTATACACGAACGTGTATAATCGTACTTTACTATGCATCAA
>NW_027478393.1:2298082-2300582 GCF_051014685.1 Ptiloglossa arizonensis
TTTCGGCATTCCCGATGTTTCCGGGAAGATGACCAAACTTGATCATTTAGAGGAAGTAAAAGTCGTAACAAGGTTTCCGTAGGTGAACCTGCGGAAGGATCATTAACGAGAAATATGAATAAATGAGAACTTAAAGGATCATGGATAAATACAGAAACACGGTTATCCAAATAAAAAACAGATACAAATTGCCAAAGCGCGAGGCGGCTTACGCGAGGAGGGCGCTATTGCGTTTCTCCCGTCCGTCACCGTTGGCCGTGCGTGAAAGCGTAGAGAGCCCTGCAGCCAAAGATTCTCTCGACAAACGGGATGATAACGGTAGGTGGACGCTTGCGCGAGGTGCGGTAGTCGTCGGTCTCTCTATCTATCCGAGGAGGAAAAATAAAAAAGAAATACGTCCATTACTTTGTCTATTCAACAACCCAACAGCGAGGTGTTGATACGCACAAAATAAATAAATAAAGAGAAACGTCCATTACTTTGTGCAAGATATATAATAATTCGAGGGTAGTTCCCGAGAATAATAATAATGAAACGAGAACGATTGAACGGAAAAAAGAAAGAGAGATCGGTCGTTGCACGACTATTTGTCACCCGCCGTCTATTCTTCCGTGAAGCCTCGGTCGTGAAGAAAGATGCTGACTGCACGTGTGCTCGCTCGTCGAAGCCAGGCTCGAGTAAAAGCGCCCGAGAGTATAACCGAGGAGGAACGAGACGCCGTCGGACTTTGTTCCGCAACGTTCTTTGCGTTTTCTCTCGCATCCCGCTTTCTCCTGACTTTCGTCGATTTCTAACGAAACGTCCTGCTGATTGGAACCTCTGCACGAGGACCCCGGGTAACCACTGACGATCGCGTCGATGTGCGTCCGAAGACTTCGGGAGGACCGGCTGTGAAGCTCGGATAGCGAGTCGGACACCCATGCACCGCGTCGAATGCGGTTTGAAGTTGGGACGAAAGACCGATTCGAGCCGGCTGCGAGTCCTTTTTCGAATCTGGACGCTCCCACGTGCGTTCGTCAGCTCAATCGGTGAGGACTGTGGTTCCTTTGATCGGGATTATCCCCGCGGTTCCACATCCCACGATTCATGATGGTTTTTCAATGTACTTTGCACCCGGCCGTCGAATGATTCGCGTTCATGTGCGCGAACTTTCGACGTGTTCCGTCAGTCGGGACTTTGTGTCGTCAATTTGGCGACGCCCAAGCCTCCTTCTTTCTACGTTTGGTCGGAGGCGCGGGCATCGATTTTCAAAACTAGAACCAAAGAGAATTTAAACGCAAAATTGCATAACGATTACCCTGAACGGTGGATCACTTGGCTCGTGGATCGATGAAGAACGCAGCTAATTGCGTGTCAACGTGTGAACTGCAGGACACATGAACATCGACATTTCGAACGCACATTGCGGTCCACGGATAAAATTCCTGGACCACGCCTGGCTGAGGGTCGTTCACATAACCTAATACTGCTTGCGTTGCTATCCAATCCCCGCCGTCGTTTCCGGAGAGAATGGAAACGTTTCAGAGTCGGGTGTGTACGGAGATGCTTACGTACGAGCGAAAGATGGGCAGTTCGTTGGCGATTGTCGCGGACGTGCGAAAATAACGATTTGCCTGCGCGTCTCCATATGTAATCGTTCGGACTCGCGAGAGTGTTGCGGCGTCGCGCGTCGACTTAATACGACCGCCCGTGAACACCGCTCCCTGCGATTACTTTGAAGTTTGCGCGCGCATATATTCGTCTTTCGCCCGAATCGAATTTTGCCGCGCTCCCAACGTTGCCTGAAATGATTTTTACGTCGAGAAAGGAACACGAATCGAGAGACTAATAGAGGACAAAAATGAATCACCCCACCACGTGAAATGTGGCATTTGTTAATAGTCGTCGTTCGCACAGCCCCAGGGATTTGTCGGCCAGCGGGGGTCGTCGTTGCCCGCGATGTCACATCAAATTTACCGCGACCACTATCGAGGGAGGTCTTTATCTTCGAACGTTGAAGACTTCGGCCACGTTCGTCGAATCGAATTTTTGACCCGTCGATGTGGTTCGTTTGGTAAGAGATATGCTCGTGCGTGCAAACGTTTCTGAACCTTCGGTGCTGTACTTAAAATCCTCTTTGGAGCGGCTCGAACGCAACGACAAACTTTGCCACAATGAAGGGAAACTGCTGAAGGGAAAGCGAGAGGTTGGTCACCCCATGTCTCTGTTGTCGATCGTGAGACCGCGCGTATAACCGGTCGTCCAGTCCACGACAACTTTTTCGAATTCATCTCGGACTTGCTAACACCGGGTTCTCTTATCCTCCTCCTCCTTCTCTTCGTTCTGCTCTGGAGAATAGGAGTCAGATCGAGAGTGAGCGAGAGAGGGGAAGAATAAGTAGAATCGAAGTCGACGCGTGTTAGTAGTATTCCTTTAGTATGTTTTACTGGAAAAGCAACGGACGGACGTTAAAATTTCAACCGGTTAAACGTCTAGCGAGCGTTTCGCATCGAATTTCAAT
>NW_027478393.1:2303082-2308082 GCF_051014685.1 Ptiloglossa arizonensis
CGGAACCCGGCTGCGGAACCGCTTACCATTCGGGCCCTCGTAAGAGTGTTCGTCGGGGTAACCCAAAATGACCTGGAGACGCCGTCGGGAGATCCGGGAAGAGTTTTCTTTTCTGTATAAGCGTTCGAGTTCCCTGGAAACCTCTAGCAGGGAGATAGGGTTTGGAACGCGAAGAGCACCGCAGTTGCGGCGGTGTCCGGATCTTCCCCTCGGACCTTGAAAATCCAGGAGAGGGCCACGTGGAGGTGTCGCGCCGGTTCGTACCCATATCCGCAGCAGGTCTCCAAGGTAAAGAGCCTCTAGTCGATAGATTAATGTAGGTAAGGGAAGTCGGCAAATTGGATCCGTAACTTCGGAATAAGGATTGGCTCTGAGGAGCGGGGCGTGTCGGGCTTGGTCGAGAAGTGAGTCTGGCTGACGTGCCGGGCCTGGGCGAGGTGAACGGTATCATTACTGTTACCGGGATCCGATCTCGGTCCCGTGCCTTGGCCTCTCACGGATCTTCCTTGCTGCGGAGCTTCTGTGGCGTTTGACGTCGCGGTCGTTTCTTCGGCCGTCATTCAACACTCAGCTCAGAACTGGCACGGACTAGGGGAATCCGACTGTCTAATTAAAACAAAGCATTGCGATGGCCCCCAAGAGTGTTGACGCAATGTGATTTCTGCCCAGTGCTCTGAATGTCAACGTGAAGAAATTCAAAAAAGCGCGGGTAAACGGCGGGAGTAACTATGACTCTCTTAAGGTAGCCAAATGCCTCGTCATCTAATTAGTGACGCGCATGAATGGATTAACGAGATTCCCTCTGTCCCTATCTACTCCCCTGCAATTTGGATCTCGCTTTGTCGTAGCGTGGGGGCCTAAGGCTGAAGGTCGGTGGCTTGTCCACCCCCTTACTAAGAGGATCCAACATAATAGGCTACAGGGGCCGGCGATTTGTCAAAAGCGGGGTGATCAGTGAGGGGCTAACATACTGTTAGCTCCTGCGGCTATAAACCGGGAATTGCCAGCTTGGGTCGTTAGTAAAAATACTTGCGACCAGCACCCTAGGCCTCCGGGTCTATACCCAGGGCGTCCATCGAGTGGAGCGGGCTCGCTCGATGGATAGCGCTCTGGGAAGAAGGGGTGTGCACCCGTCCTGGCGTTACGACGTCCAGGCGGGCGGACTGGCAAGGACCGTTAGGACTCTGATTGGTGGCAGAGTCCGAGTGGCGTGAAACCCACGTTGCCAGCTGATCACTCGTAGCTGGGCAAAGACGGCCAACACTCCCCTGTAGCATCCTGTACCGGTGCGCTCCGGAGCGCATTTCAGGCACCGGCTGGTCCCGCTGGTGAGGCGCAACGTCCTGTCTGAGGCCTTGGCCGGAAGACGGGCGGACGCCTAGGTTGTAGATTTGTTAGGTTGCCACTTCGGTGGCGAAGAGGATTAAGAAAGGACGAAGTAAAGCGAAATGAAATGAAAGGAATTGGATTAAAAGGAAAGGAAAATAAATGAAAGGAAATGGAACGAAATGGAAAGACGACGTGGGACACCGAGGGAAACCGAGGGACACCGAGGGAAACCGAGGGACACCGAGGGAAACCGAGAGTTACAAAGGGAACCCGTTGGACATCGAGGGATATCGGGTGACCTCTAATGTGCTGGAATTACAACGCACAACCCGGAAAGACGATGAAGGAAAAAGGAGTAGACGAAAAGGAGGAGGAAGACGGGAACGGGAGAGTGAAAACCTCCCGAGGATCACACCGTAGGCCTGTGGTCATGTTTTACAGGAACGGGGGCCTCGGCTTAGCCGCCCGGGCCGCGAGGGAGAAAACCTCTATAATAAGTAACCCCAATCCCACGGCCAAGGATCCGCGCCAAGGGGATGAATGACTGGGGGGTGACCCAGCCACTAGTGGAGCCATCTTCGGAGGACCAGGCAATCTCCGTCGTAAAAGTGCCTTCTCCCGGGAAAGGGCGTCACCCTGGGAGTGACTGAATATTTCGTCCCGACTCGTGGGATCTTTATGGATATCATTAATCAAACAAAAAGTAAGATGGAGGAACAGAAGGCCGAGACGAACAAAGTATGTGCCGAGACGGAAACATCAGCCGAGATGGAGACGGACTTAAGTCTGGAGAATCTCGAGGACTTGCCCCTAAGCATGCTGCTTAAACCAAGAGCAAATTCCATCTCTAGCACCAAGAGCACGGCGAGGAGTTGCAAGCGTTCTAGGGATGAGAACGCTGACGATCTCCAACCCGAGGAATTGGAGCTAGACACAGTTAGCTCCCTAAGGAAGGAAATAGAGTCGTTCATGTTTAACGACACAAACAAAATTAGCAAAACCGCCATCAAGTTTATTATGGCCAAATGGTCGCTCTTGGAGGCAAGTTTCAACGCCGTGAACCTAAAATGTGCAAAGCTGAAGGGTCGGCTTGAGGAAAAGGAGAGGGAAAAAGAAGTAAAACCCCCGGCGCCTGCGAAGCCTAGTTTTACTTTTGCAGATGCGGCGAAAGCACCTGCCAAGAAGGGAACCCCAAAACGAGATGCAGGAAAACCGGGCGAGATTTCCGTACGACCGCCGTCACTGGTCCTTCTTGTTAAACCCGACAAGGAGGATGACAAAAGAACAAACGACGAGTTAAAGACGACATTCTTTGGGAAAATATCGAAACATTCGAGGGAGATTAAAATTCGAAACACGAGAAAAATGAGACACAAGGGTCTGGTGGTCGAAGTGGAGAGCTCAGTCGACGAGGACATACTCTCCAAAGCCGAGCTTGGAAAGGTAGGCCTCCACATCGAAAGGCCCAAGAAGATGAACCCTTCGATCATGGTTTTTGACGTTGATAAGAAGGTCACCAAAGAAGATATCACAGAGCAGTTGTGGTCCAAAAACCTAAGCTCTGAACTTGGAAAGAGAAAATCAGAGCTCGTGATCAGACCAAGAGCTAGCTACAAGACGAAAGACCCGGAAAAAGTAAACTGGATTGTGGAAACACCGGGCATAATCTTCAGCGAGTTAATGGCGAAAAGACGCGTGTACCTAGGGTTCGAGTCCCATAGGCTGAAGCAGCACTACAATCTCACGAGGTGCTTCAAATGCTGCGCCTATGGGCACATCGCCAAGGACTGCTCCCACGCCCAAACTTGCGAACACTGCGGCAAAGAGGGACACCTTAAAAAGGACTGCCCCGACGCCAAGGAAAAGCCAGTGTGTGTGTGCTGTAGAAAGGCCCGGCGAAAGGATACGGCACACTCCATCAAAGATAACAAATGCCCCGAGTACCTTAAGCAACTCGAGGTATATAATAATAAAGTGCAATGGACCTAAAGGTCTTGCAACTAAATGCACAGCGATCAACAGCGGTGGCCGCTGACATAAGGCAACTCTCTGAGAGGAAAAATATAGACGTTATGCTACTCCAAGAACCCTACTCTCACAAGGGCAAGGTCAAAGGATACTGCTCCATTGGCGAGAGAGTAGTCCAGCCCTGCACTCTAAATCCGAAAGTGGCTATAATTATTAAAAATCGAGACCTAGACGTACTTCAAATAGAGGTTGAGGGCTCGGAGCATGTCATTGCTGCTCAGATCATCTCCGGATCCTGTGGGCTGTACCTAGTGTCCGCGTACTTCCAATACTCACACGATGTAGCACCCTACATAAACCTGCTGGACAACTTAATTCAGAAACTGGGAAGAGACAAGCCCATAATAATTGCCGCCGATATAAACTCAAATTCAACCACCTGGCACTCGAGATTCACGGACGAAAGAGGTGAACAGGTGGAAGACTTCATCCTAGCGAACGATCTGGTAATACAGAACCTGCCGAACAATCCTCCTACCTTCGAAACGTCGCAGGGAAGCTCGAATATCGACGTAACTCTTGCGACGCGTAGAGCAGACGGAGCGATTGTGGACTGGAGGGTCGCAAGCGACCTAACCCACAGCGACCACAATGCCATCACCTTCAAAGTGTGTCACCAAGACCGGGCTCCCAGAAGAACGCAGCCAACTGACGCCAACTTCAACGTCAAAAAGGCTGACTGGGAAAAATTCGGTCGGAACATCAGGGCCCGATTCGACGCGGGCCTAAAGTTACGGCTATCCACCGAGGACCCGGACACCGCGACAGGCCTCCTCACGATGAACATCGCTGAGGCCTGCCGTGGGGCCATCCCCAGAAGAAGGAACGTCACAAGGATGGTCCCTTGGTGGTCCAACACCCTGGGACAGCTTAGAAGGAAGGTCACGGCAGCTAGGAAGCAAGTAAACTGGGATAGGAGAAATAACGCGGCACGCAGGTTGGAAGACGACATAAACAGCTACAGAAGAGCAAAAAATGAGTACAACGCGGAGATCAGGCGGAGCAAAAAGAAAAGCTGGGAATGCTTCGTAGAAAAAATGAGGGGCAATGACCCATGGGGAATAGTATACAATATCATGAGGAATAAAATCCAAACCACGAACCTCTTCCATGCGGTGGGAAAGGGTGCTAATGCGGCTGGAAGCCTCGAAGAAACCATGAGGAAGCTACTGGACAAGGTGGTACCGGACCTTCCCGGAGACACAACAGACGAATGTAGTACACTAAATACAGAGATCCACCAGTACCAAAATTCAAATACCGAAAAGCCTATCTCCATCATGGAAATAAAGGACGCTATCAAGGAAACCAAGAGCGGAAAGGCCCCAGGAATGGACGGTATAAATCCAGAAATAGCCAAAGAGGTCTGGCGTATCGACCCCGAAATATATCTGGCAGTACTAAACAACTGCCTACGGGGTGGTACTTTCCCTAAGCAATGGAGGGTGGCCAAAATACGGGCCATCCTGAAAAACCCAAGGAAGGACCCCACGGAGGTTAGCTCGTATCGCCCCATCGCACTACTCTCGGTGCTAGGAAAACTCTACGAGAGAATAATAATTAATCGAATAAACAGGGAGTACGAAAATAGCAAGCTGTGCGCGCAAAATCAATTCGGATTTAGAAAGGGGCTGTCGACAGAC
>NW_027478393.1:2313082-2330582 GCF_051014685.1 Ptiloglossa arizonensis
CACGTATCGAACAGTTCTTCTCTATTATCTCGAGAACGGACACAACGACCGTACACTTTGAGCACACAGCAGCGTGTTTTAGCATGCCAGCTACACGGTGGTGTGCCTAACGTGTGGATAGCTCGAAATTTTCGTTCCGGACCGATGTGACCGGGAAGCAACACGCCGCTGGGACTTTGAAACTTTCGGCACGTATCGAACAGTTCTTCTCTATTATCTCGAGAACGGACACGACGACCGTACACTTTGAGCACACAGCAGCGTGTTTTAGCATGCCAGCTACACGGTGGTGTGCCTAACGTGTGGATAGCTCGAAATTTTCGTTCCGGACCGATGTGACCGGGAAGCAACACGCCGCTGGGACTTTGAAACTTTCGGCACGTATCGAACAGTTCTTCTCTATTATCTCGAGAACGGACACGACGACCGTACACTTTGAGCACACAGCAGCGTGTTTTAGCATGCCAGCTACACGGTGGTGTGCCTAACGTGTGGATAGCTCGAAATTTTCGTTCCGGACCGATGTGACCGGGAAGCATCACGCCGCTGGGACTTTGAAACTTTCGGCACGTATCGAACAGTTCTTCTCTATTATCTCGAGAACGGACACGACGACCGTACACTTTGAGCACACAGCAGCGTGTTTTAGCATGCCAGCTACACGGTGGTGTGCCTAACGTGTGGATAGCTCGAAATTTTCGTTCCGGACCGATGTGACCGGGAAGCTTCACGCCGCTGGGACTTTGAAACTTTCGGCACGTATCGAACAGTTCTTCTCTATTATCTCGAGAACGGACACGACGACCGTACACTTTGAGCACACAGCAGCGTGTTTTAGCATGCCAGCTACACGGTGGTGTGCCTAACGTGTGGATAGCTCGAAATTTTCGTTCCGGACCGATGTGACCGGGAAGCAACACGCCGCTGGGACTTTGAAACTTTCGGCACGTATCGAACAGTTCTTCTCTATTATCTCGAGAACGGACACGACGACCGTACACTTTGAGCACACAGCAGCGTGTTTTAGCATGCCAGCTACACGGTGGTGTGCCTAACGTGTGGATAGCTCGAAATATTCGTTCCGGACCGATGTGACCGGGAAGCAACACGCCGCTGGGACTTTGAAACTTTCGGCACGTATCGAACAGTTCTTCTCTATTATCTCGAGAACGGACACGACGACCGTACACTTTGAGCACACAGCAGCGTGTTTTAGCATGCCAGCTACACGGTGGTGTGCCTAACGTGTGGATAGCTCGAAATATTCGTTCCGGACCGATGTGACCGGGAAGCAACACGCCGCTGGGACTTTGAAACTTTCGGCACGTATCGAACAGTTCTTCTCTATTATCTCGAGAACGGACACGACGACCGTACACTTTGAGCACACAGCAGCGTGTTTTAGCATGCCAGCTACACGGTGGTGTGCCTAACGTGTGGATAGCTCGAAATTTTCGTTCCGGACCGATGTGACCGGGAAGCAACACGCCGCTGGGACTTTGAAACTTTCGGCACGTATCGAACAGTTCTTCTCTATTATCTCGAGAACGGACACGACGACCGTACACTTTGAGCACACAGCAGCGTGTTTTAGCATGCCAGCTACACGGTGGTGTGCCTAACGTGTGGATAGCTCGAAATTTTCGTTCCGGACCGATGTGACCGGGAAGCAACACGCCGCTGGGACTTTGAAACTTTCGGCACGTATCGAACAGTTCTTCTCTATTATCTCGAGAACGGACACGACGACCGTACACTTTGAGCACACAGCAGCGTGTTTTAGCATGCCAGCTACACGGTGGTGTGCCTAACGTGTGGATAGCTCGAAATTTTCGTTCCGGACCGATGTGACCGGGAAGCAACACGCCGCTGGGACTTTGAAACTTTCGGCACGTATCGAACAGTTCTTCTCTATTATCTCGAGAACGGACACGACGACCGTACACTTTGAGCACACAGCAGCGTGTTTTAGCATGCCAGCTACACGGTGGTGTGCCTAACGTGTGGATAGCTCGAAATATTCGTTCCGGACCGATGTGACCGGGAAGCAACACGCCGCTGGGACTTTGAAACTTTCGGCACGTATCGAACAGTTCTTCTCTATTATCTCGAGAACGGACACGACGACCGTACACTTTGAGCACACAGCAGCGTGTTTTAGCATGCCAGCTACACGGTGGTGTGCCTAACGTGTGGATAGCTCGAAATTTTCGTTCCGGACCGATGTGACCGGGAAGCTTCACGCCGCTGGGACTTTGAAACTTTCGGCACGTATCGAACAGTTCTTCTCTATTATCTCGAGAACGGACACGACGACCGTACACTTTGAGCACACAGCAGCGTGTTTTAGCATGCCAGCTACACGGTGGTGTGCCTAACGTGTGGATAGCTCGAAATTTTCGTTCCGGACCGATGTGACCGGGAAGCAACACGCCGCTGGGACTTTGAAACTTTCGGCACGTATCGAACAGTTCTTCTCTATTATCTCGAGAACGGACACGACGACCGTACACTTTGAGCACACAGCAGCGTGTTTTAGCATGCCAGCTACACGGTGGTGTGCCTAACGTGTGGATAGCTCGAAATATTCGTTCCGGACCGATGTGACCGGGAAGCAACACGCCGCTGGGACTTTGAAACTTTCGGCACGTATCGAACAGTTCTTCTCTATTATCTCGAGAACGGACACGACGACCGTACACTTTGAGCACACAGCAGCGTGTTTTAGCATGCCAGCTACACGGTGGTGTGCCTAACGTGTGGATAGCTCGAAATTTTCGTTCCGGACCGATGTGACCGGGAAGCAACACGCCGCTGGGACTTTGAAACTTTCGGCACGTATCGAACAGTTCTTCTCTATTATCTCGAGAACGGACACGACGACCGTACACTTTGAGCACACAGCAGCGTGTTTTAGCATGCCAGCTACACGGTGGTGTGCCTAACGTGTGGATAGCTCGAAATTTTCGTTCCGGACCGATGTGACCGGGAAGCATCACGCCGCTGGGACTTTGAAACTTTCGGCACGTATCGAACAGTTCTTCTCTATTATCTCGAGAACGGACACGACGACCGTACACTTTGAGCACACAGCAGCGTGTTTTAGCATGCCAGCTACACGGTGGTGTGCCTAACGTGTGGATAGCTCGAAATTTTCGTTCCGGACCGATGTGACCGGGAAGCATCACGCCGCTGGGACTTTGAAACTTTCGGCACGTATCGAACAGTTCTTCCCTATTATCTCGAGAACGGACACGACGACCGTACACTTTGAGCACACAGCAGCGTGTTTTAGCATGCCAGCTACACGGTGGTGTGCCTAACGTGTGGATAGCTCGAAATTTTCGTTCCGGACCGATGTGACCGGGAAGCAACACGCCGCTGGGACTTTGAAACTTTCGGCACGTATCGAACAGTTCTTCTCTATTATCTCGAGAACGGACACGACGACCGTACACTTTGAGCACACAGCAGCGTGTTTTAGCATGCCAGCTACACGGTGGTGTGCCTAACGTGTGGATAGCTCGAAATTTTCGTTCCGGACCGATGTGACCGGGAAGCATCACGCCGCTGGGACTTTGAAACTTTCGGCACGTATCGAACAGTTCTTCTCTATTATCTCGAGAACGGACACGACGACCGTACACTTTGAGCACACAGCAGCGTGTTTTAGCATGCCAGCTACACGGTGGTGTGCCTAACGTGTGGATAGCTCGAAATATTCGTTCCGGACCGATGTGACCGGGAAGCAACACGCCGCTGGGACTTTGAAACTTTCGGCACGTATCGAACAGTTCTTCTCTATTATCTCGAGAACGGACACGACGACCGTACACTTTGAGCACACAGCAGCGTGTTTTAGCATGCCAGCTACACGGTGGTGTGCCTAACGTGTGGATAGCTCGAAATTTTCGTTCCGGACCGATGTGACCGGGAAGCAACACGCCGCTGGGACTTTGAAACTTTCGGCACGTATCGAACAGTTCTTCTCTATTATCTCGAGAACGGACACGACGACCGTACACTTTGAGCACACAGCAGCGTGTTTTAGCATGCCAGCTACACGGTGGTGTGCCTAACGTGTGGATAGCTCGAAATTTTCGTTCCGGACCGATGTGACCGGGAAGCAACACGCCGCTGGGACTTTGAAACTTTCGGCACGTATCGAACAGTTCTTCTCTATTATCTCGAGAACGGACACGACGACCGTACACTTTGAGCACACAGCAGCGTGTTTTAGCATGCCAGCTACACGGTGGTGTGCCTAACGTGTGGATAGCTCGAAATTTTCGTTCCGGACCGATGTGACCGGGAAGCATCACGCCGCTGGGACTTTGAAACTTCGGCACGTATCGAACAGTTCTTCTCTATTATCTCGAGAACGGACACGACGACCGTACACTTTGAGCACACAGCAGCGTGTTTTAGCATGCCAGCTACACGGTGGTGTGCCTAACGTGTGGATAGCTCGAAATTTTCGTTCCGGACCGATGTGACCGGGAAGCATCACGCCGCTGGGACTTTGAAACTTTCGGCACGTATCGAACAGTTCTTCTCTATTATCCCGAGAACGGACACGACGACCGTACACTTTGAGCACACAGCAGCGTGTTTTAGCATGCCAGCTACACGGTGGTGTGCCTAACGTGTGGATAGCTCGAAATTTTCGTTCCGGACCGATGTGACCGGGAAGCAACACGCCGCTGGGACTTTGAAACTTTCGGCACGTATCGAACAGTTCTTCTCTATTATCTCGAGAACGGACACGACGACCGTACACTTTGAGCACACAGCAGCGTGTTTTAGCATGCCAGCTACACGGTGGTGTGCCTAACGTGTGGATAGCTCGAAATTTTCGTTCCGGACCGATGTGACCGGGAAGCAACACGCCGCTGGGACTTTGAAACTTTCGGCACGTATCGAACAGTTCTTCTCTATTATCTCGAGAACGGACACGACGACCGTACACTTTGAGCACACAGCAGCGTGTTTTAGCATGCCAGCTACACGGTGGTGTGCCTAACGTGTGGATAGCTCGAAATTTTCGTTCCGGACCGATGTGACCGGGAAGCATCACGCCGCTGGGACTTTGAAACTTTCGGCACGTATCGAACAGTTCTTCTCTATTATCCCGAGAACGGACACGACGACCGTACACTTTGAGCACACAGCAGCGTGTTTTAGCATGCCAGCTACACGGTGGTGTGCCTAACGTGTGGATAGCTCGAAATTTTCGTTCCGGACCGATGTGACCGGGAAGCAACACGCCGCTGGGACTTTGAAACTTTCGGCACGTATCGAACAGTTCTTCTCTATTATCTCGAGAACGGACACAACGACCGTACACTTTGAGCACACAGCAGCGTGTTTTAGCATGCCAGCTACACGGTGGTGTGCCTAACGTGTGGATAGCTCGAAATTTTCGTTCCGGACCGATGTGACCGGGAAGCAACACGCCGCTGGGACTTTGAAACTTTCGGCACGTATCGAACAGTTCTTCTCTATTATCTCGAGAACGGACACGACGACCGTACACTTTGAGCACACAGCAGCGTGTTTTAGCATGCCAGCTACACGGTGGTGTGCCTAACGTGTGGATAGCTCGAAATTTTCGTTCCGGACCGATGTGACCGGGAAGCAACACGCCGCTGGGACTTTGAAACTTTCGGCACGTATCGAACAGTTCTTCTCTATTATCTCGAGAACGGACACGACGACCGTACACTTTGAGCACACAGCAGCGTGTTTTAGCATGCCAGCTACACGGTGGTGTGCCTAACGTGTGGATAGCTCGAAATTTTCGTTCCGGACCGATGTGACCGGGAAGCATCACGCCGCTGGGACTTTGAAACTTTCGGCACGTATCGAACAGTTCTTCTCTATTATCTCGAGAACGGACACGACGACCGTACACTTTGAGCACACAGCAGCGTGTTTTAGCATGCCAGCTACACGGTGGTGTGCCTAACGTGTGGATAGCTCGAAATTTTCGTTCCGGACCGATGTGACCGGGAAGCTTCACGCCGCTGGGACTTTGAAACTTTCGGCACGTATCGAACAGTTCTTCTCTATTATCTCGAGAACGGACACGACGACCGTACACTTTGAGCACACAGCAGCGTGTTTTAGCATGCCAGCTACACGGTGGTGTGCCTAACGTGTGGATAGCTCGAAATTTTCGTTCCGGACCGATGTGACCGGGAAGCAACACGCCGCTGGGACTTTGAAACTTTCGGCACGTATCGAACAGTTCTTCTCTATTATCTCGAGAACGGACACGACGACCGTACACTTTGAGCACACAGCAGCGTGTTTTAGCATGCCAGCTACACGGTGGTGTGCCTAACGTGTGGATAGCTCGAAATATTCGTTCCGGACCGATGTGACCGGGAAGCAACACGCCGCTGGGACTTTGAAACTTTCGGCACGTATCGAACAGTTCTTCTCTATTATCTCGAGAACGGACACGACGACCGTACACTTTGAGCACACAGCAGCGTGTTTTAGCATGCCAGCTACACGGTGGTGTGCCTAACGTGTGGATAGCTCGAAATATTCGTTCCGGACCGATGTGACCGGGAAGCAACACGCCGCTGGGACTTTGAAACTTTCGGCACGTATCGAACAGTTCTTCTCTATTATCTCGAGAACGGACACGACGACCGTACACTTTGAGCACACAGCAGCGTGTTTTAGCATGCCAGCTACACGGTGGTGTGCCTAACGTGTGGATAGCTCGAAATTTTCGTTCCGGACCGATGTGACCGGGAAGCAACACGCCGCTGGGACTTTGAAACTTTCGGCACGTATCGAACAGTTCTTCTCTATTATCTCGAGAACGGACACGACGACCGTACACTTTGAGCACACAGCAGCGTGTTTTAGCATGCCAGCTACACGGTGGTGTGCCTAACGTGTGGATAGCTCGAAATTTTCGTTCCGGACCGATGTGACCGGGAAGCAACACGCCGCTGGGACTTTGAAACTTTCGGCACGTATCGAACAGTTCTTCTCTATTATCTCGAGAACGGACACGACGACCGTACACTTTGAGCACACAGCAGCGTGTTTTAGCATGCCAGCTACACGGTGGTGTGCCTAACGTGTGGATAGCTCGAAATTTTCGTTCCGGACCGATGTGACCGGGAAGCAACACGCCGCTGGGACTTTGAAACTTTCGGCACGTATCGAACAGTTCTTCTCTATTATCTCGAGAACGGACACGACGACCGTACACTTTGAGCACACAGCAGCGTGTTTTAGCATGCCAGCTACACGGTGGTGTGCCTAACGTGTGGATAGCTCGAAATTTTCGTTCCGGACCGATGTGACCGGGAAGCATCACGCCGCTGGGACTTTGAAACTTTCGGCACGTATCGAACAGTTCTTCTCTATTATCTCGAGAACGGACACGACGACCGTACACTTTGAGCACACAGCAGCGTGTTTTAGCATGCCAGCTACACGGTGGTGTGCCTAACGTGTGGATAGCTCGAAATTTTCGTTCCGGACCGATGTGACCGGGAAGCTTCACGCCGCTGGGACTTTGAAACTTTCGGCACGTATCGAACAGTTCTTCTCTATTATCTCGAGAACGGACACGACGACCGTACACTTTGAGCACACAGCAGCGTGTTTTAGCATGCCAGCTACACGGTGGTGTGCCTAACGTGTGGATAGCTCGAAATTTTCGTTCCGGACCGATGTGACCGGGAAGCAACACGCCGCTGGGACTTTGAAACTTTCGGCACGTATCGAACAGTTCTTCTCTATTATCTCGAGAACGGACACGACGACCGTACACTTTGAGCACACAGCAGCGTGTTTTAGCATGCCAGCTACACGGTGGTGTGCCTAACGTGTGGATAGCTCGAAATATTCGTTCCGGACCGATGTGACCGGGAAGCAACACGCCGCTGGGACTTTGAAACTTTCGGCACGTATCGAACAGTTCTTCTCTATTATCTCGAGAACGGACACGACGACCGTACACTTTGAGCACACAGCAGCGTGTTTTAGCATGCCAGCTACACGGTGGTGTGCCTAACGTGTGGATAGCTCGAAATTTTCGTTCCGGACCGATGTGACCGGGAAGCAACACGCCGCTGGGACTTTGAAACTTTCGGCACGTATCGAACAGTTCTTCTCTATTATCTCGAGAACGGACACGACGACCGTACACTTTGAGCACACAGCAGCGTGTTTTAGCATGCCAGCTACACGGTGGTGTGCCTAACGTGTGGATAGCTCGAAATTTTCGTTCCGGACCGATGTGACCGGGAAGCATCACGCCGCTGGGACTTTGAAACTTTCGGCACGTATCGAACAGTTCTTCTCTATTATCTCGAGAACGGACACGACGACCGTACACTTTGAGCACACAGCAGCGTGTTTTAGCATGCCAGCTACACGGTGGTGTGCCTAACGTGTGGATAGCTCGAAATTTTCGTTCCGGACCGATGTGACCGGGAAGCATCACGCCGCTGGGACTTTGAAACTTTCGGCACGTATCGAACAGTTCTTCCCTATTATCTCGAGAACGGACACGACGACCGTACACTTTGAGCACACAGCAGCGTGTTTTAGCATGCCAGCTACACGGTGGTGTGCCTAACGTGTGGATAGCTCGAAATTTTCGTTCCGGACCGATGTGACCGGGAAGCAACACGCCGCTGGGACTTTGAAACTTTCGGCACGTATCGAACAGTTCTTCTCTATTATCTCGAGAACGGACACGACGACCGTACACTTTGAGCACACAGCAGCGTGTTTTAGCATGCCAGCTACACGGTGGTGTGCCTAACGTGTGGATAGCTCGAAATTTTCGTTCCGGACCGATGTGACCGGGAAGCATCACGCCGCTGGGACTTTGAAACTTTCGGCACGTATCGAACAGTTCTTCTCTATTATCTCGAGAACGGACACGACGACCGTACACTTTGAGCACACAGCAGCGTGTTTTAGCATGCCAGCTACACGGTGGTGTGCCTAACGTGTGGATAGCTCGAAATTTTCGTTCCGGACCGATGTGACCGGGAAACATCACGCCGCTGGGACTTTGAAACTTTCGGCACGTATCGAACAGTTCTTCTCTATTATCTCGAGAACGGACACGACGACCGTACACTTTGAGCACACAGCAGCGTGTTTTAGCATGCCAGCTACACGGTGGTGTGCCTAACGTGTGGATAGCTCGAAATTTTCGTTCCGGACCGATGTGACCGGGAAGCAACACGCCGCTGGGACTTTGAAACTTTCGGCACGTATCGAACAGTTCTTCTCTATTATCTCGAGAACGGACACGACGACCGTACACTTTGAGCACACAGCAGCGTGTTTTAGCATGCCAGCTACACGGTGGTGTGCCTAACGTGTGGATAGCTCGAAATTTTCGTTCCGGACCGATGTGACCGGGAAGCAACACGCCGCTGGGACTTTGAAACTTTCGGCACGTATCGAACAGTTCTTCTCTATTATCTCGAGAACGGACACGACGACCGTACACTTTGAGCACACAGCAGCGTGTTTTAGCATGCCAGCTACACGGTGGTGTGCCTAACGTGTGGATAGCTCGAAATTTTCGTTCCGGACCGATGTGACCGGGAAGCATCACGCCGCTGGGACTTTGAAACTTTCGGCACGTATCGAACAGTTCTTCTCTATTATCTCGAGAACGGACACGACGACCGTACACTTTGAGCACACAGCAGCGTGTTTTAGCATGCCAGCTACACGGTGGTGTGCCTAACGTGTGGATAGCTCGAAATTTTCGTTCCGGACCGATGTGACCGGGAAGCATCACGCCGCTGGGACTTTGAAACTTTCGGCACGTATCGAACAGTTCTTCTCTATTATCTCGAGAACGGACACGACGACCGTACACTTTGAGCACACAGCAGCGTGTTTTAGCATGCCAGCTACACGGTGGTGTGCCTAACGTGTGGATAGCTCGAAATTTTCGTTCCGGACCGATGTGACCGGGAAGCAACACGCCGCTGGGACTTTGAAACTTTCGGCACGTATCGAACAGTTCTTCTCTATTATCTCGAGAACGGACACGACGACCGTACACTTTGAGCACACAGCAGCGTGTTTTAGCATGCCAGCTACACGGTGGTGTGCCTAACGTGTGGATAGCTCGAAATTTTCGTTCCGGACCGATGTGACCGGGAAGCATCACGCCGCTGGGACTTTGAAACTTTCGGCACGTATCGAACAGTTCTTCTCTATTATCTCGAGAACGGACACGACGACCGTACACTTTGAGCACACAGCAGCGTGTTTTAGCATGCCAGCTACACGGTGGTGTGCCTAACGTGTGGATAGCTCGAAATTTTCGTTCCGGACCGATGTGACCGGGAAGCAACACGCCGCTGGGACTTTTTTTTTTTTTTTTTTTTTTTTAACGTGGGGGAAATCTTCGAAAGACCCCCCCGCCGCCTGGGGAGGGGCGGGGGGAGTGTGGGATTCCCCGCGCCCGGAAGGAAACCCATCGGGCGCGGGACCTACCCACTAAAACCCACCACGGTGGCCATCCTCGCACTATGCAGGGGGAGCACCTGGGACCGAAGACATCATAACATCAGGTGCTCCCCCGTGCAGGGCTCTCGCGCCCGTGTCCTCCCGTTCCAGGGAAGGGAGGGGGTACTTCACCCTCCCTTCCCTGTTTTCTCCTCGGCGCTCTGGCGCCCGACGTCGGAGCAGGGCCACACTGCTCCGACGTCCCACTCCCGGGGGCCGCCCGAGGGCGGCCGCGAGTCCCACACTCGCGACCGCCCACGGCCCCCATAGCCGCGCCGGGGGCACGGCCCTGGGACCGTGCCGTCGGCGCGGCCGCACCCCGGCTCGTACGCTCCCGAGGGCGGCTCTGGCCTCTCCGCCCTCGAGAGCGTCGCCGTCCCTTACTCTACCCACCCCTCAGACGACGGGCGGTGGCACGAGCCTCAAGGGCTACGCACCCCCGCCCGCCGCTCTCAGGGTGGCCTCCCCGGCCCTTCCGGAGGCCCACCCGCCCCCGGCCTCGGACGGGGCCTCGCTCGCGGTCTCCCGCTCTCGCGAATGCGGCTCGCGGCCTCCTTCTGCGAGATTACCTCCTCGCAGAAGGAGGCCACGGCCCGCCACTTCGTCTCGCTGCCGAGCATGGCCTGTACCACGCCCGGCAGCGATAGGTCCGCCCCAATCACGGCCGTGAGGACACGGCGCTCCACCCCCCAGGCCGGACACACCTCGAGGGTGTGTTGCGCCGTGTCCTCGTCCGCTGGACAGTGCCAGCAGCGCGCCGCCTCTTCCACACCGATCCGGCACAGGTACTGACCGAAGCATCCGTGCCCGGACAGCACCTGCACCAACCGGTAGGTGAGTGAGCCGAAGCGCCTACCCAGCCACTCAAACAGGACCGGCCGGATAGCCCGGACAGTCCTCTGGCCGAACAACGGCTCGGCCAGCCGCTGCTGCCAAAGCTGCAGCATGGACTCCCGGGCCTGGCGCCTGAGGGCCTCCACCTCGCATCCCGCCAGGACCACCCCATCCTCGCGGGCGCGCATGCGGCCCTCGTAGAAAGCCGCATGCGCGCCCGCGATCAAGTCCGCCGGGGGTAGCCCTGACAGGACGCTCGCCGCCTCATACGAAACGGTCCGGTACCCCCGGGCGATCCGCAATGCAAGCCGCCTTTGAACCCGGCGCAGCAATACCTTGCTGCGCCGGGAGGCGGCCAGGTCGCCCGCCCACACGGGGGCCCCGTATAGGGCCACCGAGTGGACCATTCCCGCGTAGAGGCGGCGAACCCGGTCACTCGGGCCCCGCAGGTTGGGGAGGATACGGCCCAAAGCGCCAACTATCCTCTCCAACCGCGGGGCCAGGGCCCGGAAATGACCCTCGAAGCGCCAGTGGCTGTCGAGGTGAAGTCCCAGATATTTCATCTGAGACCTCACCTCGACGTCTGTCTCACCCACCCGGATCAGGGGGGGAGGCGGCTCTCCCCGGGGTCTATACATCCCGAGTACCTCGGTTTTGTGGAGAGCCACCTCCAAACCGATCCCCCTGATCCGGGAGACGACGCGCCGGGCACCGTCCTCGGCGGCCCGAACAGCCCCCCTCCAGTCCCCCCCGACGGCCAACAACAAGGTGTCGTCCGCGTAGCACGTCAGACTGACGCCGTCGGGGAGGTCTTCGGCCCGCAGGACGGTGTCGTACCCGAGGTTCCACAGCAGGGGTCCTAACACCGACCCCTGCGGAACCCCGGAGTACACCGCTCTCCTCTCCGTCCCGCACCGGCCCGGATACTCGATCCACCTGTCGCGGAGGTAGTCCTCGACGACTGCCCTAAGGTAGGCGGGGACTCGATGTTCCTCAAGCCCCCGCCTAATCGCCTCCCAGGGTAGGGTGTTAAACGCATTGGCGATGTCCAAGGACACCGCCAATGCCACCCCACCCCGGGAGACCGCCGAGGCCGAGAGGGACCGGACGCGTCGAATCGCGTCGATCGTCGACCGGCCCTCCCGGAACCCGAACTGGCACTCCGCCAGCCCGGGCCCACCCCGCGACAGGTGCCCGACGATGCGGGCCGCCACGACTCTTTCCAGGAGCTTGCCCACATCGTCGAGCAGGCAAATCGGCCGGTACGCGGACGGAGAGTCCGCGGGCCTACCCTCTTTCCGGAGGAGGACCATTCGGGCCACCTTCCATGCGGAGGGGAATCGCCCGGCCTCCAGGCAGCGGTCGAATAGCTCCCGGAGGCCGTCACCCAGGACGTCCGCGGCCAAGACCAAGACTCGGCCGGGCACTCCCGAAGGACCCGGGGCAGTATCCTTCGCCCCGAGTCTTCGGATGGCCGCGGTTAGCTCCCCAGCCGAGACCCCCAGCTCCGCGGACCAGGTGGTCGGGTCCGCAGAGGGACGTGGCCCGCTCTCCCCCACGATCGGGAAGAGCGTGTCGACCACGTCCCTCAAGAGCTGGGGGTCGAGACCCTCGGTGATCGGGGGCGCCCATGGCCGGAGTTTATTCAGAACTATCCGGTATGGGCGCCCCCATGGATCCCGCTCGAGGGTCTCGAGGAGCTCCTTCCAGCTCTGGGCCTTGGCCCGTTTGATGGCGACCTGCAGAGCCCTCTTTCCCGCGCGATAGGACTCGTACAGTTCCGCCGCCCTAGCCCGCGCGCCGTCGTCGCCGTTCCGTCCGGCCCGACGACGCGCGCGGGTGTACTGGCGTCGGGCCCGGACGCATGCTGTCCGCAATTCCCCGATTTCGCCCGACCACCAGTACACCGCCCGACGAGGAGACCGCGGCCCGGCCCGGGGCATCGCCGCGTCGCAAATGCGCGCGACGGCGCTCCCGAGCCGAGCCACGGCCTCCTCCAGGTCGGGCAGCCTGGTCTCCCGTCGAGGCCAGGTTTCGGCCAGAGCGGCTGCCACCAGGACGTCCTTGTCAAGGCGCCGAAGCGCCCATCTGCGTGGTGGTGGTGGGGCGCTACCCGCTCCCGGGCGGAGGCGTCGGTGCGGGGCCGCGGCGGCCTCGGGGGAGGTCAAGACCACGCGGATATACCGGTGGTCCGATAATGTCTCCTCCCCCACCACCACGTCCCACCCGGACACCATACGCGCGGCGCCGGGGGATCCAAACGTCAAATCCACTATGGACCCTCCCCCGCGCCGCACGCACGTCAGCTCCGACCCCCGGTTAATCAACCGGAGGTCGAAGCCCGCCGCCCAGTCGCCCAGAGCCTCGCCCCTCCGATTGGTCCTGGGGGACCCCCATGCCACAGACCAGGCATTGAAGTCCCCCAGGACCAGCACCGGCCGGGGCGCAATCCTTGTGAGGCACGCCCCCACCCCGGCCAGGTACTGCTCGAAGGCAGCAAGGCCGCAGTTGGGCGAGACGTAGCACCCCACCACGGCGACTCCCCCCCACTGGACGGCGACGAATCCCGCCCCGTTCTCCAGTAAGGAGAACGGAGGGGACCCGTCACCGCCCTGCCACACAGCCGCCACCAAGCCGCCCGCATCCCCCATCCAATGCGGATGGTCGGGGACGCGGTACGGCTCGGCGGCGACTGCCAGACCACCCCCCCACTCCGCCAGCGTCTGACACATCAGGTCCTGCGCTGCACGGCAGTGGTTGAGGTTGGCCTGCAGGAGGAGGCGGGGAGCCATTATTTGATGGCCTCCTCACCGCCTCCTGGTGGCACCTCCGTGAGGACGGCGGCGGGGCCGATGTCCACCTCCATCGCGGACACCAACGCCGCCGCCGCCTCCGACCTCTTCCTTGCGGCCGTCGCGTCGGTCGCGGCCAGGTCCGCGGGCGCCGCGGCGCCCGCAGCTGGGGCCGCTCTCACCGGCGCCGGGAGCGGCCCCGGCGCCCCCCTCCTCTGCCCTCGTCGGGATGGGGGGGTACATTGCTTCCCCCCCATTCGGTGCGCGGCGGGTCTCCCCATGTCCGCACACAGCGGGCACTTGGGGGCCGCCGCGCAGTGGCTCGCGCGGTGGCCTTCGGCACCGCAGCGGTAACAAGCACCGCTGCGGTCCACCGCGGAGGTGCACCGCTGCCTGACATGGCCCGTCTCCAGGCAGCGGTAGCACTGGAGTGGGCGTTGGGCGAGGACCTCGATCCTCGCCGACACCCACCCCACCACGATCCTCCCGACTGCTTCTAACTTCCGGGCAGCCGGAAGAGGGCACCGTGCCCACACCGCTCCCAGGCCGGAGGAGGACCGCCGGACCTCCCCGGTCCGGATGTCCCCCTCAGAGCAGCCACCGGCCTGGGCCAGCGCCCTGGCCACCTCCTCCCGGGTGACCGAGTCGTCCAGCCCACAAACGCGCAGCTCCGCGCTCTTTGTGGGCCGGGCGACCCTGACACCCCGGGGTGCCAAGGCCTCGCCCAGCTTTTCGGCCAGTCGGTCCGCCCTGGCTGCGTTGTCGGGGCCGCTCACGCGCAGCATGAGCGCCCCCGTCACCGCCCATCTCGGGCGGACCGACTCGATGGCGAGTGCGGCCAAGGATATCTTTTCCTTGGCCGCCGCCATCACCTCCCCGTAGGAGACGCCCCCCCCCTCCGGGACGGTCAGCATGACTGCTGCCGTTGAAGGGGGGCGTCCCAGACGGGGCTTCGCCCTCCCCGCCTTTCCGTCCCTCTTCGGGGCAACCGGCGGGGGAGGCGGCGGCACCCGGGCCGCCCTCCTCGCCGTCCTTCCCGCCCTTCGGCCAAGGACCTCGGTCCACAAGGGACCGGTTGGGGGCGGCGGCGGAGGCATTTGTGCCCCCGCCGTCTCCCCCACCACGGCACCCTTGCCCTTCGTCTTTGCCGCAGGGCCCGGAACCGCGATGGTCCCCCCCTGCGGTCCCCCGCCCCTCGGTTGTTTCCCGGGCCCGGTCCTCCGTCCCGCCGGCGCTCCGTCCTTGGGGCGAAGCGCCGCCCGTATTTCCCCCCGGATGACGGCCATCATGGCCGCCATCTTGGCGTCCATGAGGAGCTCGATGCTCCTCGTGGACGCCGCTGGCGTGGGGGGAGCTCCCGCTTTCCCTCCCCCACACGTGCATACGCCCGTCGGCCCCGGATGAGGGCGCCTCCTAAGGGCGTCCGATTCCCTCCGCAAGCAGTCCAGCTCGTCCTGCAGCTTCTCCACACGCTGCCTTAGCTGGGCGTTCGTGCACTCCAAGGCAGCTGGTACACGGCGTCCCAGCTCCTGGAGAGCCCTCCGCGCCTCCGTCGCGGCCTGGCCAACCGACCTCGCGGAGGCTGTAGTCAGCCCCCGCGAGGTGGTGGCCACCTTCTCAATAGACCTCAGGGACGAGGCAATACGGGCCGATACATGGGCCGTATCCTCGTCCCTGAGGTCCTCCTCCCCGTCGGTCACCGTGAGCAACGGTGGAGCAGCGGACGTGGACGGATCTTCCTCCGTCCTCCGCCCCTCCACCGTCCTGCGCCTCTTTACGCCCGCGGCGCTGGTCGCGGACGCCAGGGACGAGACCGACGCCGTCTCGTCCCCCTCCTCGAACGGCGCCGGGTGGGGCACGAGTGCCCCCTCCGTCGCCACCCCTCGCGCCACGCGCACCGTCCCCCCTCCCCCTTTTTTTTTTTTGAGTTTGTTTTATCCATTTTGGATCCCACGAGTAGGTCGGAACGTAAGTCGACCCGGGCAGAGCCGCCATACCCGGGCAGGCCTAAATACTCCGGGGGGTCGGCAGGTACCCCGGAGTTGGCCGCTTGGGATTGGGGCCTCCCCCCCAACCACGCATCCCATCACCGCGCACCGTAGCTTAGGATTGGAGGGCAATTTATAGAGTTACCATCCTCGCGGCCCGGGCGGTAAAGCCAAGGCCCCCGTCCCTCCTGCCGTCACGTACCACTCTCAAAGCCAAAAGAGGAATTGGGAGTGGGTCGTTGCGACGACCAACAGGAGTCTTACGGTGTGGTTTGGCATCGGGCACCTCGGGTTTGCCAGTCCCGTACTGTAGCAACAAGCTACAGCCCCTGAGGGAGCCGCTGGGACTTTGAAACTTTCGGCACGTATCGAACAGTTCTTCTCTATTATCTCGAGAACGGACACGACGACCGTACACTTTGAGCACACAGCAGCGTGTTTTAGCATGCCAGCTACACGGTGGTGTGCCTAACGTGTGGATAGCTCGAAATTTTCGTTCCGGACCGATGTGACCGGGAAGCAACACGCCGCTGGGACTTTGAAACTTTCGGCACGTATCGAACAGTTCTTCTCTATTATCTCGAGAACGGACACGACGACCGTACACTTTGAGCACACAGCAGCGTGTTTTAGCATGCCAGCTACACGGTGGTGTGCCTAACGTGTGGATAGCTCGAAATTTTCGTTCCGGACCGATGTGACCGGGAAGCATCACGCCGCTGGGACTTTGAAACTTTCGGCACGTATCGAACAGTTCTTCTCTATTATCTCGAGAACGGACACGACGACCGTACACTTTGAGCACACAGCAGCGTGTTTTAGCATGCCAGCTACACGGTGGTGTGCCTAACGTGTGGATAGCTCGAAATTTTCGTTCCGGACCGATGTGACCGGGAGGCAATACGGCCCTGAAATTATTAAATATTTGTATTTATTCGTCCTGTGGTATGCTACTAACATATATGTTTCATTTATTCTTTGTTCGATTGGTCGTAGTGGGCTGTATCGTGATTTGTTCGGAATGTGGTTTTCCGTCTAAGTTCCAGCGGGTCGCCCGGGCGGTCTGTCGTTGCGGCGGTTTTCCCCCGTAAGCGCGCGTGCTGTGGACCGTGCGTCGCCGGCGTCCCGGCCGGCCGTTCGGTACCTATAAGAGACCGAACGGTACGGGCGGCCGGTCGAGGCAGCGTCGGGCGCTTGGCTATTCTTCGACCTCGGTCGAGAAGCAGTCATCGCTCCTTGAGATTTTCTCAACTGTTTTCGCACCGTGTTTCGTTCCGCTACTATTTCTCTATACAGCAGTGCCACGAGTCGGTGTCTTTGACCGAATGGCTCTTATGTGGTATACGCGTCAAAGCGACGCTGATA
>NW_027478393.1:2338082-2345582 GCF_051014685.1 Ptiloglossa arizonensis
AAAGAGACACACACCCATTGGGCGAAAGGGAATCCGGTTTCTATTCCGGAACCCGGCTGCGGAACCGCTTACCATTCGGGCCCTCGTAAGAGTGTTCGTCGGGGTAACCCAAAATGACCTGGAGACGCCGTCGGGAGATCCGGGAAGAGTTTTCTTTTCTGTATAAGCGTTCGAGTTCCCTGGAAACCTCTAGCAGGGAGATAGGGTTTGGAACGCGAAGAGCACCGCAGTTGCGGCGGTGTCCGGATCTTCCCCTCGGACCTTGAAAATCCAGGAGAGGGCCACGTGGAGGTGTCGCGCCGGTTCGTACCCATATCCGCAGCAGGTCTCCAAGGTAAAGAGCCTCTAGTCGATAGATTAATGTAGGTAAGGGAAGTCGGCAAATTGGATCCGTAACTTCGGAATAAGGATTGGCTCTGAGGAGCGGGGCGTGTCGGGCTTGGTCGAGAAGTGAGTCTGGCTGACGTGCCGGGCCTGGGCGAGGTGAACGGTATCATTACTGTTACCGGGATCCGATCTCGGTCCCGTGCCTTGGCCTCTCACGGATCTTCCTTGCTGCGGAGCTTCTGTGGCGTTTGACGTCGCGGTCGTTTCTTCGGCCGTCATTCAACACTCAGCTCAGAACTGGCACGGACTAGGGAATCCGACTGTCTAATTAAAACAAAGCATTGCGATGGCCCCCAAGAGTGTTGACGCAATGTGATTTCTGCCCAGTGCTCTGAATGTCAACGTGAAGAAATTCAAAAAAGCGCGGGTAAACGGCGGGAGTAACTATGACTCTCTAATGACTCTCATGCGGATGAGGAGGATCGGCGGGGGTGGTCTCCTGACCGTCGACGGACATTAGGTGGCACTTGGTGACGAAATGGCAAAGTCCCCGGTACATGATTGGCTATGGTTTTGGATTTGGTGAACCCGGAATTATTATAATTTCAGTTATGAAATGTTTGATACGAATGGAGCCTCGGACACGGGGGCCCCCGGCCCTGGGGTCCCCGTGGCGGACTTGTCCGCTGCTGGTGGGAGGGCCAATGATGACGACGTATGCTATGACACGGAACATGAACTGATTAACGTGATGGATCTACCTCTCGATGGGCAGATTAAATGTAGAGCGTGTGTCTCTCATGAGAGATGGTTCCTACAGGAGAAAAGCTGGAGTGAACATATGACTAAGCAGCACCCACGAATAAAAGTGCTTTGGAGGTGTGCACGCTGTGGCAAATCGTTCCAAAAACTACACGGCTGCAGGTGCCACCTCCCAAAATGTGCCGGCGCCAGTCAAGAAAATCGACTGGGCGGCCATGTTTGCTCCTCCTGTGGGTTCTCTTGCAGCTCTCAGAGAGGGCTGTCGCAACATGAGAGACACGCGCACCCGGTGGTGCGAAACATGAAAAGGGTACAGGCAGCCAACCCTACCCGTCCAAACAATAGAGCCTCGGTTTGGACGGAAGCAGAAGTTCGGGAATTAGTCCGACTAGATGGAATCTATCGCTCGGATAGGTTCCCGAACGTTAAAATACACCAGCACCTGCCGGGTAAAACGTTGAGACAAATAAGTGATAAAAGGAGGCGACTGCCTGTCGAGAGCGTGGAAGCGGTTGTCGAGGAGGAGCCCGAGGAAACTGACTCGGACTCCTATGAATCGGCAACCGAAGAAATAGCACAAGAGGAGGCCCCTTTGGGAGGTGGTGAAGAGAACTGGCAAACCGCTCTCAAGGGGGCAATCATGGCCGACTCGCTCGATACGGATCACGAGTTCTTCGAAATAGAGCGGAGAATAATGGAGTCGGCCATAGGAGGTCAAATGGACCAATCTGAGGCCGAGAGTATCCTGGGCAGTTTCATTGAAATATTAAAAGACGGGGAAAGCGAACAGTCGGAAACCAGGCAGAAAGGACCGACAAACCAAAACCAGCAAAAGGAAAGCGATCGTACCCGTCGGAATAAGCATAAATTTTCTCGGTACCAAGAACTATACAATAAGTGCCCAGGTAAATTAGTAGATATGGCGGTCACGGGATGTGTTGTTGAGGCTGGGGGGCAGGCAGAGCTCCCTGATAGAGCTAGCATCAAGCAGCTCTATGAGGACCTGTGGGGGAAGGTGGGACCCACCACAGGCCTACCACAGCTCGGAAGGAGCCCGAGCCCACTTTCCTCAATGAAGGAAATGTGGAGACCCGTCACTATCGTCGAAGTGGTGGATAAGATGAAAAAGATCAAAGCTGGAGCCGCTCCGGGTGTCGACGGCATAAAGAAAAACCACCTCCGTAAGAATGGCGCCTTACACGTTATGGTTAAGCTCTTCAACCTGCTGATGCTGCAGGGAGCATTCCCGAATCAATGGCGAGCCAATCGGACCGCGCTTATTCCCAAACCAGGGAAGAGCGCGGCCGATGTGAGGAATTGGAGACCAATCACTATTGGCTCGCTGATAAATAGAATTTACTCGGGAATGTTGGATCGCAGGTTGAGGAGCAAGATTATGAACCACAAAAGGCAGAAAGGCTTCACCAAAGAGGATGGGTGTAAGCAAAACATAGCCATTTTGAACAAAGCGCTAATGCTTATGAAAGAAAAGCACGGCGGGGTGGTTACAGTCGTCGACATCTCGAAAGCGTTTGACACGATTCCCCACGAGGCGATAGGGGACGGGCTCAAGAGAAAGGGTGTCCCGGCAACCATCGTGAATTATATAAAGGGAACGTACGAGGGTTGCCATACTGCCATCAGGACTAGAGGTCGGGACATCCCAATAAAAATCAAGAGGGGAGTCAAACAGGGAGACCCCCTGTCACCCTTGGTCTTCAACACAATCCTGGACCCCATAATCGAAGACCTTGACGAGACAACGGAGGGAACCCGAATGGGGGACGAGAACATCTCCGTCTTAGCTTTCGCAGACGACCTGGTACTACTAGCCAAGAATAGGGATGAGGCATCCCAGCAGCTGGGGAAACTGACGAAGTACCTCAGGCGGCTGGGTATGTCCATCGATTGTAGCAAATGCCGGACTTTCCAGGTCGTCTGCAAGAATAAAACTTGGTTTGCCGAGGATCCTGGTTTGGAGATCCGGGGAACGCCCATTCCGTGGGCAGGACCTGGCGACCTTTTCCAGTACCTTGGCATCAGGTTTGGCCCCTGGAGGGGCCCAGAGCGCGCGCGGACAGAGAACATAGTAAACGCAGCCAAAAACATACAGAAGATGGGGCTTAAGCCCCATCAAAAGGTGAATTTAATAAAAACTCACCTCCTGCCCCGGTATATACACCAAATGGTGGCGAATCCGCCACCGATTACAACACTCAAAAACCTCGACCACGAAATTAAACAAGTTATAAAAGAGCTGCTTCACCTGCATCCGTCAACGACGGATGGGGTGTTGTATGCCGAAAAGCAGAACGGTGGTCTGGGTATCCAAAAGGTGGCGGATATCGTACGAATAGCAAAGCTAAGAAATAGCGTAAATATGCTTAATAACGATGATCCGGCTATCAAGGAAGCCTACAAGGGGCAGGAGCAGATAATAAAGGTTTACGCAAGTTCTCTGGGGTTGGCATGGCCCAATACCCATAATGAAATTGAGCGCGCGCGCCTGGGTCTCAAAAGGAGGCATTTAGAGAGATGGAGGGAACTCGTCTCCCAAGGCCAAGGCGTCCAAGAGTTCATGGGCGATAAAATTGGGAACGCCTGGCTATATAGGCCGCCGCTGCTTAAGCCGTCAAGGTATATCGACGCGCTTAAGCTGAGAACGAATACGTTCGGCACAAGGGTCGCCTTGATAAGGGCGAAAAGAGACATTGACCCTATGTGCCGAAGATGTAATATGAGTATAGAGACCCTGGGGCACGTTTTGGGTAATTGTGTGCACACTAAGGCAGCCCGCATAAGAAGACACGATGAAATAGTGGCCATGATAGAGCAAAAAGTGGCCAAAAGGCACGCGGTATTCCAAGAGCCTTCTGTGAACGTCATGGGAGATATGAAGAAGCCGGATTTGGTTATTAAAGACCAAGAAAGGCTCCTCGTAGTGGACGTAACAGTCCGCTACGAGGATAAAGACAATCTCAGAAGAGCTCATATGGACAAAGCAAATAAATATAAGGAAACCGCTGAATTTATAAAAGCAAAGCTAAATTGCCAGAACGCTGAAGTCCTACCCATAGTGGTAGGGTGTCGCGGAGCAATGCCTTACAAAACACACAAGAACCTGAAGCGCCTAGGGCTCAGCAATGAAGAAGCGGTGACGGTATCTATGATTGCCCTCCGTTCGTCGATTGAAATCGCGAATGCGTTTTTGGACTACGATCACATAAGGTGATCGTTTTAAATTATTTATTTATTATTTATTATAATAAGGACGACGCTTGCGCCGATACTTGACGAAGCCAACAAGGCCAATCAAATATTTATTTATTTAAGACGAAGCTCACGCTGAAACTTGACGAGGCTCCTGAGGCCAATCAATTTACAAACATTAACGCAGCCAAAAGGCGAAGAAAGAGTAACGAGGCAGCTGCCAGCTGATAATAGAAATATTAGCCCGTTTCGGCCATTTACACCGAACGGTGCGAGTCCTTGCTACACCTTTTGGGTAGTAGGGCGCGGGGCGAGTTCTCTATGAGGGAACTCGGGGCGGCGCCTCCGCGCGGCTTCCCTGGGCACACGCTTGTCGTGCGGCTAAGTACGCCTCCCGTAAGGGTCCCCGTTCCTAATTTTTTCAAGCACGTGGGCAGATCGCTTGGTAGTGGCAGCAGAAAAGGGTGCCCAGCAGAGCGGCGTTAATTATTTTCTTTTTTTTTTTTTTTTTACTGTTAACTAGTTTTATATTGTTATCACCTCACGAGCAGGTATAGCTCGGAAGTCTACCTGTCCTAATGGACAAGGTACAGGTCTAGCCAAATGCCTCGTCATCTAATTAGTGACGCGCATGAATGGATTAACGAGATTCCCTCTGTCCCTATCTACTGGACTTTTCAAGATGGCCGCGACCTGTGCGAACACGTTGCATGCCGCTCTCTGAAAAACCGAGTTTTAAGTGGATAAAGTGAACCAACGTTTATGTGTGAACACTCTCCGTGGAGAGCTAAACTAGAGGAACAAACCGTGACATTAATTGCAGTGTTTAGTGCAACAATAAACAGTGTTTAACGGTGACAAGAATCTTCTAGGGAACCTAACCTCGAAGCGACGCACGCCACCGACGCTGCGTAGCGCCCATTGCGCCGCGCCTCATTGGCTGACCGGGGGGCCCGAGCGGCGCCCTGATTGGTCGGTGCGGGGGACGGGCGTCTCCGCTATTGGTCGGTCAGGTGTACGCGACCTCAACCGACCAATGATGGATCACGACAGCGACGACAACAATATGGCCGCAAACAGATGCAACACTCGGAAACGGAAGGAGGAGAACAGGAACAATTCTGACTCCGAAAACTTCCACACCATCAGAAGACAAAAGAAGCACACAGTGTGCAGCTCCGACGAGGAGGGTGGAACAGCCACCAGAGTATATGCGTCACCCGCAGAGGAATTAGTAAACTTCTGCAAAGGTCTCAACGGTGAAGCAACCGCAAGGGACCTAAAATACATAAAAAGAAAGGCCACAGAATGTTCCAAGCTCTTCCAGAAAATGCAAGATGAAAATAATGCCCTGAAGGCGAAACTCGAAACAAAAGACAATATCGAGGACAAACTGAAGCAGTTGAATGACAGCATACGTGGAGCTGTTGAAAAAATCGCTGAACGCGACTGTCAGCCCGCAAAACCACCGGTTACGTACGCAGAGAAAGCGAAAATGCGGACAAATTTAGTCCAGCAACAGGCCGCAAGAGCTCCAAAACACGTACTAACGGTATTCCCACAGGAGAAGAGCAAAATAAAAAACAGCGACGAAACCAAGAAGACGATAATCGCAAATGTCGCACCAGCGAAGGACAAACTCAAAATAAGGAACATCAGGAAAATAAGCAATAATGGTGTACTTATTGAGACAGAAACAAAGGAGGATATGCAAAATCTTCTTAAGAGCGATAAACTAGGCAAAGCTGGACTGTCGGTTGGGCAACCTACAAAAAGGAATCCCAGAATGGCTATATATAACGTATCGAAGGAACTAACAGAGAAAGAAATACTAGCAGCCATCTGGATGCAAAATCTTGACAGCTTACCGAAATCCAAGTATGCGGAAGGATTCAAGCTGTTATTCAAAACAGGAAACAGAGCGAAGGAAACCGTAACCTGGATTGTGGAGGTCACACCCGAGGTACGGAACATATTGAAAAAGCAGTCGCGAGTATTCATAGGATGGAGCGCCTGCTACATCCAAGACTACATTGCGGTCAGCAGGTGCTACAAGTGCCAAGCATTCGGGCACATAGCCAAGTTTTGCAAGGCAACGCACGACACCTGCGGACACTGTGCGCAGGAAGGACACTCCTACAAATCGTGTCCAAAAACAACCCAGAAACCCTCGTGCATAGCCTGTAAACGGGCGAAACATCCACATGACCACTCATCGAGATCCCCAAATTGCGCCGCCTACAGGAACGCCATAGAGACGTACCTCTCAAAAATCGATTATGGCAAATAGAACCAATAGACATGGAGTTCCTGGAACTCTTAAAGTGCGACTGGCACAAATTAATGGCCAAAATTCAAGACCAGTCATCGACGAAATTAGGCAGACGGCTAACGACAAGAGTATAGACATCATCACCATACAAGAACCATACAACTATAGAAACAGCATCACGGGCTTAGGTCTAAACACCAAAATAATAACCGACACCAAACGATTCACAAACATTGCTACACGGGACACTGTAAAAGCAGCAATTGCAATCATAAATAGCGAATACACAGTGGTAAAAGCAGAACAACTCTGCAACACACATTGTGTCTGCGCCGAAATCACAGTAATGAACCTAAAGATATATGTTGTAAGCGCGTACTTCCAATTCTGTGACAGAATCGAACCATATCTCCGGCACCTGGACAAAATCCTCCAACACCTAAAAGGATGCAACGTAGTCCTCAGCATCGACGCAAACGCAAAATCTCCACTTTGGCACAGCGACTCAACAGATGAAAGAGGCGAGAGCCTCGAAAACTTCATAGCCCAACATAATCTATATATCATAAATGAACGATCCGACACATGCACTTTCGACAACAGCCGTGGCAAATCAAACATCGACATAACCCTGGCGAGCACATCGTGCTACAAGAGAATCAAAAACTGGAATGTACACTCAGGACTAACCACCAGTGACCATAACCTTATTACATTCACCATAGAAACATCAACACCAACGAACTGCCCAACAAGAGAAACCAGGTACAACATAAAAAGGGCAAACTGGCAGAAACTGAAATCAATTATCAGCCAGAAAATAAACGAGGCTTCACCCGAGGAGACTAATCCGGACAATAGCAACGTAGAAGAGCAAACAAAATTCATACAACAAACCTTAAAAACTGCGTGCGATACTGCAATACCAA
>NW_027478393.1:2350582-2383194 GCF_051014685.1 Ptiloglossa arizonensis
TGTGGATAGCTCGAAATTTTCGTTCCGGACCGATGTGACCGGGAAGCAACACGCCGCTGGGACTTTGAAACTTTCGGCACGTATCGAACAGTTCTTCTCTATTATCTCGAGAACGGACACGACGACCGTACACTTTGAGCACACAGCAGCGTGTTTTAGCATGCCAGCTACACGGTGGTGTGCCTAACGTGTGGATAGCTCGAGATTTTCGTTCCGGACCGATGTGACCGGGAAGCATCACGCCGCTGGGACTTTGAAACTTTCGGCACGTATCGAACAGTTCTTCTCTATTATCTCGAGAACGGACACGACGACCGTACACTTTGAGCACACAGCAGCGTGTTTTAGCATGCCAGCTACACGGTGGTGTGCCTAACGTGTGGATAGCTCGAAATTTTCGTTCCGGACCGATGTGACCGGGAAGCAACACGCCGCTGGGACTTTGAAACTTTCGGCACGTATCGAACAGTTCTTCTCTATTATCTCGAGAACGGACACGACGACCGTACACTTTGAGCACACAGCAGCGTGTTTTAGCATGCCAGCTACACGGTGGTGTGCCTAACGTGTGGATAGCTCGAGATTTTCGTTCCGGACCGATGTGACCGGGAAGCATCACGCCGCTGGGACTTTGAAACTTTCGGCACGTATCGAACAGTTCTTCTCTATTATCTCGAGAACGGACACGACGACCGTACACTTTGAGCACACAGCAGCGTGTTTTAGCATGCCAGCTACACGGTGGTGTGCCTAACGTGTGGATAGCTCGAAATTTTCGTTCCGGACCGATGTGACCGGGAAGCAACACGCCGCTGGGACTTTGAAACTTTCGGCACGTATCGAACAGTTCTTCTCTATTATCTCGAGAACGGACACGACGACCGTACACTTTGAGCACACAGCAGCGTGTTTTAGCATGCCAGCTACACGGTGGTGTGCCTAACGTGTGGATAGCTCGAGATTTTCGTTCCGGACCGATGTGACCGGGAAGCATCACGCCGCTGGGACTTTGAAACTTTCGGCACGTATCGAACAGTTCTTCTCTATTATCTCGAGAACGGACACGACGACCGTACACTTTGAGCACACAGCAGCGTGTTTTAGCATGCCAGCTACACGGTGGTGTGCCTAACGTGTGGATAGCTCGAAATTTTCGTTCCGGACCGATGTGACCGGGAAGCAACACGCCGCTGGGACTTTGAAACTTTCGGCACGTATCGAACAGTTCTTCTCTATTATCTCGAGAACGGACACGACGACCGTACACTTTGAGCACACAGCAGCGTGTTTTAGCATGCCAGCTACACGGTGGTGTGCCTAACGTGTGGATAGCTCGAAATTTTCGTTCCGGACCGATGTGACCGGGAAGCAACACGCCGCTGGGACTTTGAAACTTTCGGCACGTATCGAACAGTTCTTCTCTATTATCTCGAGAACGGACACGACGACCGTACACTTTGAGCACACAGCAGCGTGTTTTAGCATGCCAGCTACACGGTGGTGTGCCTAACGTGTGGATAGCTCGAGATTTTCGTTCCGGACCGATGTGACCGGGAAGCATCACGCCGCTGGGACTTTGAAACTTTCGGCACGTATCGAACAGTTCTTCTCTATTATCTCGAGAACGGACACGACGACCGTACACTTTGAGCACACAGCAGCGTGTTTTAGCATGCCAGCTACACGGTGGTGTGCCTAACGTGTGGATAGCTCGAAATTTTCGTTCCGGACCGATGTGACCGGGAAGCAACACGCCGCTGGGACTTTGAAACTTTCGGCACGTATCGAACAGTTCTTCCCTATTATCTCGAGAACGGACCCGACGACCGTACACTTTGAGCACACAGCAGCGTGTTTTAGCATGCCAGCTACACGGTGGTGTGCCTAACGTGTGGATAGCTCGAAATTTTCGTTCCGGACCGATGTGACCGGGAAGCAACACGCCGCTGGGACTTTGAAACTTTCGGCACGTATCGAACAGTTCTTCTCTATTATCTCGAGAACGGACACGACGACCGTACACTTTGAGCACACAGCAGCGTGTTTTAGCATGCCAGCTACACGGTGGTGTGCCTAACGTGTGGATAGCTCGAAATTTTCGTTCCGGACCGATGTGACCGGGAAGCAACACGCCGCTGGGACTTTGAAACTTTCGGCACGTATCGAACAGTTCTTCTCTATTATCTCGAGAACGGACACGACGACCGTACACTTTGAGCACACAGCAGCGTGTTTTAGCATGCCAGCTACACGGTGGTGTGCCTAACGTGTGGATAGCTCGAGATTTTCGTTCCGGACCGATGTGACCGGGAAGCATCACGCCGCTGGGACTTTGAAACTTTCGGCACGTATCGAACAGTTCTTCTCTATTATCTCGAGAACGGACACGACGACCGTACACTTTGAGCACACAGCAGCGTGTTTTAGCATGCCAGCTACACGGTGGTGTGCCTAACGTGTGGATAGCTCGAAATTTTCGTTCCGGACCGATGTGACCGGGAAGCAACACGCCGCTGGGACTTTGAAACTTTCGGCACGTATCGAACAGTTCTTCTCTATTATCTCGAGAACGGACACGACGACCGTACACTTTGAGCACACAGCAGCGTGTTTTAGCATGCCAGCTACACGGTGGTGTGCCTAACGTGTGGATAGCTCGAAATTTTCGTTCCGGACCGATGTGACCGGGAAGCAACACGCCGCTGGGACTTTGAAACTTTCGGCACGTATCGAACAGTTCTTCTCTATTATCTCGAGAACGGACACGACGACCGTACACTTTGAGCACACAGCAGCGTGTTTTAGCATGCCAGCTACACGGTGGTGTGCCTAACGTGTGGATAGCTCGAAATTTTCGTTCCGGACCGATGTGACCGGGAAGCAACACGCCGCTGGGACTTTGAAACTTTCGGCACGTATCGAACACTTCTTCTCTATTATCTCGAGAACGGACACGACGACCGTACACTTTGAGCACACAGCAGCGTGTTTTAGCATGCCAGCTACACGGTGGTGTGCCTAACGTGTGGATAGCTCGAGATTTTCGTTCCGGACCGATGTGACCGGGAAGCATCACGCCGCTGGGACTTTGAAACTTTCGGCACGTATCGAACAGTTCTTCTCTATTATCTCGAGAACGGACACGACGACCGTACACTTTGAGCACACAGCAGCGTGTTTTAGCATGCCAGCTACACGGTGGTGTGCCTAACGTGTGGATAGCTCGAAATTTTCGTTCCGGACCGATGTGACCGGGAAGCAACACGCCGCTGGGACTTTGAAACTTTCGGCACGTATCGAACAGTTCTTCTCTATTATCTCGAGAACGGACACGACGACCGTACACTTTGAGCACACAGCAGCGTGTTTTAGCATGCCAGCTACACGGTGGTGTGCCTAACGTGTGGATAGCTCGAGATTTTCGTTCCGGACCGATGTGACCGGGAAGCATCACGCCGCTGGGACTTTGAAACTTTCGGCACGTATCGAACAGTTCTTCTCTATTATCTCGAGAACGGACACGACGACCGTACACTTTGAGCACACAGCAGCGTGTTTTAGCATGCCAGCTACACGGTGGTGTGCCTAACGTGTGGATAGCTCGAAATTTTCGTTCCGGACCGATGTGACCGGGAAGCAACACGCCGCTGGGACTTTGAAACTTTCGGCACGTATCGAACAGTTCTTCTCTATTATCTCGAGAACGGACACGACGACCGTACACTTTGAGCACACAGCAGCGTGTTTTAGCATGCCAGCTACACGGTGGTGTGCCTAACGTGTGGATAGCTCGAAATTTTCGTTCCGGACCGATGTGACCGGGAAGCAACACGCCGCTGGGACTTTGAAACTTTCGGCACGTATCGAACAGTTCTTCTCTATTATCTCGAGAACGGACACGACGACCGTACACTTTGAGCACACAGCAGCGTGTTTTAGCATGCCAGCTACACGGTGGTGTGCCTAACGTGTGGATAGCTCGAGATTTTCGTTCCGGACCGATGTGACCGGGAAGCAACACGCCGCTGGGACTTTGAAACTTTCGGCACGTATCGAACAGTTCTTCTCTATTATCTCGAGAACGGACACGACGACCGTACACTTTGAGCACACAGCAGCGTGTTTTAGCATGCCAGCTACACGGTGGTGTGCCTAACGTGTGGATAGCTCGAGATTTTCGTTCCGGACCGATGTGACCGGGAAGCATCACGCCGCTGGGACTTTGAAACTTTCGGCACGTATCGAACAGTTCTTCTCTATTATCTCGAGAACGGACACGACGACCGTACACTTTGAGCACACAGCAGCGTGTTTTAGCATGCCAGCTACACGGTGGTGTGCCTAACGTGTGGATAGCTCGAGATTTTCGTTCCGGACCGATGTGACCGGGAAGCATCACGCCGCTGGGACTTTGAAACTTTCGGCACGTATCGAACAGTTCTTCTCTATTATCTCGAGAACGGACACGACGACCGTACACTTTGAGCACACAGCAGCGTGTTTTAGCATGCCAGCTACACGGTGGTGTGCCTAACGTGTGGATAGCTCGAAATTTTCGTTCCGGACCGATGTGACCGGGAAGCAACACGCCGCTGGGACTTTGAAACTTTCGGCACGTATCGAACAGTTCTTCCCTATTATCTCGAGAACGGACCCGACGACCGTACACTTTGAGCACACAGCAGCGTGTTTTAGCATGCCAGCTACACGGTGGTGTGCCTAACGTGTGGATAGCTCGAAATTTTCGTTCCGGACCGATGTGACCGGGAAGCAACACGCCGCTGGGACTTTGAAACTTTCGGCACGTATCGAACAGTTCTTCTCTATTATCTCGAGAACGGACACGACGACCGTACACTTTGAGCACACAGCAGCGTGTTTTAGCATGCCAGCTACACGGTGGTGTGCCTAACGTGTGGATAGCTCGAAATTTTCGTTCCGGACCGATGTGACCGGGAAGCAACACGCCGCTGGGACTTTGAAACTTTCGGCACGTATCGAACAGTTCTTCTCTATTATCTCGAGAACGGACACGACGACCGTACACTTTGAGCACACAGCAGCGTGTTTTAGCATGCCAGCTACACGGTGGTGTGCCTAACGTGTGGATAGCTCGAGATTTTCGTTCCGGACCGATGTGACCGGGAAGCATCACGCCGCTGGGACTTTGAAACTTTCGGCACGTATCGAACAGTTCTTCTCTATTATCTCGAGAACGGACACGACGACCGTACACTTTGAGCACACAGCAGCGTGTTTTAGCATGCCAGCTACACGGTGGTGTGCCTAACGTGTGGATAGCTCGAAATTTTCGTTCCGGACCGATGTGACCGGGAAGCAACACGCCGCTGGGACTTTGAAACTTTCGGCACGTATCGAACAGTTCTTCTCTATTATCTCGAGAACGGACACGACGACCGTACACTTTGAGCACACAGCAGCGTGTTTTAGCATGCCAGCTACACGGTGGTGTGCCTAACGTGTGGATAGCTCGAAATTTTCGTTCCGGACCGATGTGACCGGGAAGCAACACGCCGCTGGGACTTTGAAACTTTCGGCACGTATCGAACAGTTCTTCTCTATTATCTCGAGAACGGACACGACGACCGTACACTTTGAGCACACAGCAGCGTGTTTTAGCATGCCAGCTACACGGTGGTGTGCCTAACGTGTGGATAGCTCGAAATTTTCGTTCCGGACCGATGTGACCGGGAAGCAACACGCCGCTGGGACTTTGAAACTTTCGGCACGTATCGAACAGTTCTTCTCTTTTATCTCGAGAACGGACACGACGACCGTACACTTTGAGCACACAGCAGCGTGTTTTAGCATGCCAGCTACACGGTGGTGTGCCTAACGTGTGGATAGCTCGAGATTTTCGTTCCGGACCGATGTGACCGGGAAGCATCACGCCGCTGGGACTTTGAAACTTTCGGCACGTATCGAACAGTTCTTCTCTATTATCTCGAGAACGGACACGACGACCGTACATTTTGAGCACACAGCAGCGTGTTTTAGCATGCCAGCTACACGGTGGTGTGCCTAACGTGTGGATAGCTCGAAATTTTCGTTCCGGACCGATGTGACCGGGAAGCAACACGCCGCTGGGACTTTGAAACTTTCGGCACGTATCGAACAGTTCTTCTCTATTATCTCGAGAACGGACACGACGACCGTACACTTTGAGCACACAGCAGCGTGTTTTAGCATGCCAGCTACACGGTGGTGTGCCGAACGTGTGGATAGCTCGAGATTTTCGTTCCGGACCGATGTGACCGGGAAGCATCACGCCGCTGGGACTTTGAAACTTTCGGCACGTATCGAACAGTTCTTCTCTATTATCTCGAGAACGGACACGACGACCGTACACTTTGAGCACACAGCAGCGTGTTTTAGCATGCCAGCTACACGGTGGTGTGCCTAACGTGTGGATAGCTCGAAATTTTCGTTCCGGACCGATGTGACCGAGAAGCAACACGCCGCTGGGACTTTGAAACTTTCGGCACGTATCGAACAGTTCTTCTCTATTATCTCGAGAACGGACACGACGACCGTACACTTTGAGCACACAGCAGCGTGTTTTAGCATGCCAGCTACACGGTGGTGTGCCTAACGTGTGGATAGCTCGAAATTTTCGTTCCGGACCGATGTGACCGGGAAGCAACACGCCGCTGGGACTTTGAAACTTTCGGCACGTATCGAACAGTTCTTCTCTATTATCTCGAGAACGGACACGACGACCGTACACTTTGAGCACACAGCAGCGTGTTTTAGCATGCCAGCTACACGGTGGTGTGCCTAACGTGTGGATAGCTCGAGATTTTCGTTCCGGACCGATGTGACCGGGAAGCATCACGCCGCTGGGACTTTGAAACTTTCGGCACGTATCGAACAGTTCTTCTCTATTATCTCGAGAACGGACACGACGACCGTACACTTTGAGCACACAGCAGCGTGTTTTAGCATGCCAGCTACACGGTGGTGTGCCTAACGTGTGGATAGCTCGAAATTTTCGTTCCGGACCGATGTGACCGGGAAGCAACACGCCGCTGGGACTTTGAAACTTTCGGCACGTATCGAACAGTTCTTCTCTATTATCTCGAGAACGGACACGACGACCGTACACTTTGAGCACACAGCAGCGTGTTTTAGCATGCCAGCTACACGGTGGTGTGCCTAACGTGTGGATAGCTCGAGATTTTCGTTCCGGACCGATGTGACCGGGAAGCAACACGCCGCTGGGACTTTGAAACTTTCGGCACGTATCGAACAGTTCTTCTCTATTATCTCGAGAACGGACACGACGACCGTACACTTTGAGCACACAGCAGCGTGTTTTAGCATGCCAGCTACACGGTGGTGTGCCTAACGTGTGGATAGCTCGAAATTTTCGTTCCGGACCGATGTGACCGGGAAGCAACACGCCGCTGGGACTTTGAAACTTTCGGCACGTATCGAACAGTTCTTCTCTATTATCTCGAGAACGGACACGACGACCGTACACTTTGAGCACACAGCAGCGTGTTTTAGCATGCCAGCTACACGGTGGTGTGCCTAACGTGTGGATAGCTCGAGATTTTCGTTCCGGACCGATGTGACCGGGAAGCATCACGCCGCTGGGACTTTGAAACTTTCGGCACGTATCGAACAGTTCTTCTCTATTATCTCGAGAACGGACACGACGACCGTACACTTTGAGCACACAGCAGCGTGTTTTAGCATGCCAGCTACACGGTGGTGTGCCTAACGTGTGGATAGCTCGAGATTTTCGTTCCGGACCGATGTGACCGGGAAGCATCACGCCGCTGGGACTTTGAAACTTTCGGCACGTATCGAACAGTTCTTCTCTATTATCTCGAGAACGGACACGACGACCGTACACTTTGAGCACACAGCAGCGTGTTTTAGCATGCCAGCTACACGGTGGTGTGCCTAACGTGTGGATAGCTCGAAATTTTCGTTCCGGACCGATGTGACCGGGAAGCAACACGCCGCTGGGACTTTGAAACTTTCGGCACGTATCGAACAGTTCTTCTCTATTATCTCGAGAACGGACACGACGACCGTACACTTTGAGCACACAGCAGCGTGTTTTAGCATGCCAGCTACACGGTGGTGTGCCTAACGTGTGGATAGCTCGAGATTTTCGTTCCGGACCGATGTGACCGGGAAGCATCACGCCGCTGGGACTTTGAAACTTTCGGCACGTATCGAACAGTTCTTCTCTATTATCTCGAGAACGGACACGACGACCGTACACTTTGAGCACACAGCAGCGTGTTTTAGCATGCCAGCTACACGGTGGTGTGCCTAACGTGTGGATAGCTCGAAATTTTCGTTCCGGACCGATGTGACCGGGAAGCAACACGCCGCTGGGACTTTGAAACTTTCGGCACGTATCGAACAGTTCTTCCCTATTATCTCGAGAACGGACCCGACGACCGTACACTTTGAGCACACAGCAGCGTGTTTTAGCATGCCAGCTACACGGTGGTGTGCCTAACGTGTGGATAGCTCGAAATTTTCGTTCCGGACCGATGTGACCGGGAAGCAACACGCCGCTGGGACTTTGAAACTTTCGGCACGTATCGAACAGTTCTTCTCTATTATCTCGAGAACGGACACGACGACCGTACACTTTGAGCACACAGCAGCGTGTTTTAGCATGCCAGCTACACGGTGGTGTGCCTAACGTGTGGATAGCTCGAAATTTTCGTTCCGGACCGATGTGACCGGGAAGCAACACGCCGCTGGGACTTTGAAACTTTCGGCACGTATCGAACAGTTCTTCTCTATTATCTCGAGAACGGACACGACGACCGTACACTTTGAGCACACAGCAGCGTGTTTTAGCATGCCAGCTACACGGTGGTGTGCCTAACGTGTGGATAGCTCGAGATTTTCGTTCCGGACCGATGTGACCGGGAAGCATCACGCCGCTGGGACTTTGAAACTTTCGGCACGTATCGAACAGTTCTTCTCTATTATCTCGAGAACGGACACGACGACCGTACACTTTGAGCACACAGCAGCGTGTTTTAGCATGCCAGCTACACGGTGGTGTGCCTAACGTGTGGATAGCTCGAAATTTTCGTTCCGGACCGATGTGACCGGGAAGCAACACGCCGCTGGGACTTTGAAACTTTCGGCACGTATCGAACAGTTCTTCTCTATTATCTCGAGAACGGACACGACGACCGTACACTTTGAGCACACAGCAGCGTGTTTTAGCATGCCAGCTACACGGTGGTGTGCCTAACGTGTGGATAGCTCGAAATTTTCGTTCCGGACCGATGTGACCGGGAAGCATCACGCCGCTGGGACTTTGAAACTTTCGGCACGTATCGAACAGTTCTTCTCTATTATCTCGAGAACGGACACGACGACCGTACACTTTGAGCACACAGCAGCGTGTTTTAGCATGCCAGCTACACGGTGGTGTGCCTAACGTGTGGATAGCTCGAAATTTTCGTTCCGGACCGATGTGACCGGGAAGCAACACGCCGCTGGGACTTTGAAACTTTCGGCACGTATCGAACAGTTCTTCTCTATTATCTCGAGAACGGACACGACGACCGTACACTTTGAGCACACAGCAGCGTGTTTTAGCATGCCAGCTACACGGTGGTGTGCCTAACGTGTGGATAGCTCGAGATTTTCGTTCCGGACCGATGTGACCGGGAAGCATCACGCCGCTGGGACTTTGAAACTTTCGGCACGTATCGAACAGTTCTTCTCTATTATCTCGAGAACGGACACGACGACCGTACACTTTGAGCACACAGCAGCGTGTTTTAGCATGCCAGCTACACGGTGGTGTGCCTAACGTGTGGATAGCTCGAAATTTTCGTTCCGGACCGATGTGACCGGGAAGCAACACGCCGCTGGGACTTTGAAACTTTCGGCACGTATCGAACAGTTCTTCTCTATTATCTCGAGAACGGACACGACGACCGTACACTTTGAGCACACAGCAGCGTGTTTTAGCATGCCAGCTACACGGTGGTGTGCCTAACGTGTGGATAGCTCGAAATTTTCGTTCCGGACCGATGTGACCGGGAAGCAACACGCCGCTGGGACTTTGAAACTTTCGGCACGTATCGAACAGTTCTTCTCTATTATCTCGAGAACGGACACGACGACCGTACACTTTGAGCACACAGCAGCGTGTTTTAGCATGCCAGCTACACGGTGGTGTGCCTAACGTGTGGATAGCTCGAAATTTTCGTTCCGGACCGATGTGACCGGGAAGCAACACGCCGCTGGGACTTTGAAACTTTCGGCACGTATCGAACAGTTCTTCTCTATTATCTCGAGAACGGACACGACGACCGTACACTTTGAGCACACAGCAGCGTGTTTTAGCATGCCAGCTACACGGTGGTGTGCCTAACGTGTGGATAGCTCGAGATTTTCGTTCCGGACCGATGTGACCGGGAAGCATCACGCCGCTGGGACTTTGAAACTTTCGGCACGTATCGAACAGTTCTTCTCTATTATCTCGAGAACGGACACGACGACCGTACACTTTGAGCACACAGCAGCGTGTTTTAGCATGCCAGCTACACGGTGGTGTGCCTAACGTGTGGATAGCTCGAAATTTTCGTTCCGGACCGATGTGACCGGGAAGCAACACGCCGCTGGGACTTTGAAACTTTCGGCACGTATCGAACAGTTCTTCTCTATTATCTCGAGAACGGACACGACGACCGTACACTTTGAGCACACAGCAGCGTGTTTTAGCATGCCAGCTACACGGTGGTGTGCCTAACGTGTGGATAGCTCGAAATTTTCGTTCCGGACCGATGTGACCGGGAAGCATCACGCCGCTGGGACTTTGAAACTTTCGGCACGTATCGAACAGTTCTTCTCTATTATCTCGAGAACGGACACGACGACCGTACACTTTGAGCACACAGCAGCGTGTTTTAGCATGCCAGCTACACGGTGGTGTGCCTAACGTGTGGATAGCTCGAAATTTTCGTTCCGGACCGATGTGACCGGGAAGCAACACGCCGCTGGGACTTTGAAACTTTCGGCACGTATCGAACAGTTCTTCTCTATTATCTCGAGAACGGACACGACGACCGTACACTTTGAGCACACAGCAGCGTGTTTTAGCATGCCAGCTACACGGTGGTGTGCCTAACGTGTGGATAGCTCGAGATTTTCGTTCCGGACCGATGTGACCGGGAAGCATCACGCCGCTGGGACTTTGAAACTTTCGGCACGTATCGAACAGTTCTTCTCTATTATCTCGAGAACGGACACGACGACCGTACACTTTGAGCACACAGCAGCGTGTTTTAGCATGCCAGCTACACGGTGGTGTGCCTAACGTGTGGATAGCTCGAAATTTTCGTTCCGGACCGATGTGACCGGGAAGCAACACGCCGCTGGGACTTTGAAACTTTCGGCACGTATCGAACAGTTCTTCTCTATTATCTCGAGAACGGACACGACGACCGTACACTTTGAGCACACAGCAGCGTGTTTTAGCATGCCAGCTACACGGTGGTGTGCCTAACGTGTGGATAGCTCGAGATTTTCGTTCCGGACCGATGTGACCGGGAAGCATCACGCCGCTGGGACTTTGAAACTTTCGGCACGTATCGAACAGTTCTTCTCTATTATCTCGAGAACGGACACGACGACCGTACACTTTGAGCACACAGCAGCGTGTTTTAGCATGCCAGCTACACGGTGGTGTGCCTAACGTGTGGATAGCTCGAAATTTTCGTTCCGGACCGATGTGACCGGGAAGCAACACGCCGCTGGGACTTTGAAACTTTCGGCACGTATCGAACAGTTCTTCTCTATTATCTCGAGAACGGACACGACGACCGTACACTTTGAGCACACAGCAGCGTGTTTTAGCATGCCAGCTACACGGTGGTGTGCCTAACGTGTGGATAGCTCGAAATTTTCGTTCCGGACCGATGTGACCGGGAAGCAACACGCCGCTGGGACTTTGAAACTTTCGGCACGTATCGAACAGTTCTTCTCTATTATCTCGAGAACGGACACGACGACCGTACACTTTGAGCACACAGCAGCGTGTTTTAGCATGCCAGCTACACGGTGGTGTGCCTAACGTGTGGATAGCTCTAGATTTTCGTTCCGGACCGATGTGACCGGGAAGCAACACGCCGCTGGGACTTTGAAACTTTCGGCACGTATCGAACAGTTCTTCTCTATTATCTCGAGAACGGACACGACGACCGTACACTTTGAGCACACAGCAGCGTGTTTTAGCATGCCAGCTACACGGTGGTGTGCCTAACGTGTGGATAGCTCGAGATTTTCGTTCCGGACCGATGTGACCGGGAAGCATCACGCCGCTGGGACTTTGAAACTTTCGGCACGTATCGAACAGTTCTTCTCTATTATCTCGAGAACGGACACGACGACCGTACACTTTGAGCACACAGCAGCGTGTTTTAGCATGCCAGCTACACGGTGGTGTGCCTAACGTGTGGATAGCTCGAAATTTTCGTTCCGGACCGATGTGACCGGGAAGCAACACGCCGCTGGGACTTTGAAACTTTCGGCACGTATCGAACAGTTCTTCTCTATTATCTCGAGAACGGACACGACGACCGTACACTTTGAGCACACAGCAGCGTGTTTTAGCATGCCAGCTACACGGTGGTGTGCCTAACGTGTGGATAGCTCGAGATTTTCGTTCCGGACCGATGTGACCGGGAAGCATCACGCCGCTGGGACTTTGAAACTTTCGGCACGTATCGAACAGTTCTTCTCTATTATCTCGAGAACGGACACGACGACCGTACACTTTGAGCACACAGCAGCGTGTTTTAGCATGCCAGCTACACGGTGGTGTGCCTAACGTGTGGATAGCTCGAGATTTTCGTTCCGGACCGATGTGACCGGGAAGCATCACGCCGCTGGGACTTTGAAACTTTCGGCACGTATCGAACAGTTCTTCTCTATTATCTCGAGAACGGACACGACGACCGTACACTTTGAGCACACAGCAGCGTGTTTTAGCATGCCAGCTACACGGTGGTGTGCCTAACGTGTGGATAGCTCGAAATTTTCGTTCCGGACCGATGTGACCGGGAAGCAACACGCCGCTGGGACTTTGAAACTTTCGGCACGTATCGAACAGTTCTTCTCTATTATCTCGAGAACGGACACGACGACCGTACACTTTGAGCACACAGCAGCGTGTTTTAGCATGCCAGCTACACGGTGGTGTGCCTAACGTGTGGATAGCTCGAGATTTTCGTTCCGGACCGATGTGACCGGGAAGCATCACGCCGCTGGGACTTTGAAACTTTCGGCACGTATCGAACAGTTCTTCTCTATTATCTCGAGAACGGACACGACGACCGTACACTTTGAGCACACAGCAGCGTGTTTTAGCATGCCAGCTACACGGTGGTGTGCCTAACGTGTGGATAGCTCGAAATTTTCGTTCCGGACCGATGTGACCGAGAAGCAACACGCCGCTGGGACTTTTTTTTTTTTTTTTTTTTTTTTTTTTTAACGTGGGGGAAATCTTCGAAAGACCCCCCCGCCGCCTGGGGAGGGGCGGGGGGAGTGTGGGATTCCCCGCGCCCGGAGGAAACCCATCGGGCGCGGGACCTACCCACTAAAACCCACCACGGTGGCCATCCTCGCACTATGCAGGGGGAGCACCTGGGACCGAAGACATCATAACATCAGGTGCTCCCCCGTGCAGGGCTCTCGCGCCCGTGTCCTCCCGTTCCAGGGAAGGGAGGGGGTACTTCACCCTCCCTTCCCTGTTTTCTCCTCGGCGCTCTGGCGCCCGACGTCGGAGCAGGGCCACACTGCTCCGACGTCCCACTCCCGGGGGCCGCCCGAGGGCGGCCGCGAGTCCCACACTCGCGACCGCCCACGGCCCCCATAGCCGCGCCGGAGGCACGGCCCTGGGACCGTGCCGTCGGCGCGGCCGCACCCGGCCGTACGCTCCCGAGGGCGGCTCTGGCCTCTCCGCCCTCGAGAGCGTCGCCGTCCCTTACTCTTCCCACCCTTCACACGACGGGCGGTGGCACGAGCCTCAAGGGCTACGCACCCCCGCCCGCCGCTCTCAGGGTGGCCTCCCCGGCCCTTCCGGAGGCCCACCCGCCCCCGGCCTCGGACGGGGCCTCGCTCGCGGACGCCCGCTCTCGCGAATGCGGCTCGCGGCCTCCTTCTGCGAGATTACCTCCTCGCAGAAGGAGGACACGGCCCGCCACTTCGTCTCGCTGCCGAGCATGGCCTGTACCACGCCCGGCAGCGATAGGTCCGCCCCAATCACGGCCGTGAGGACACGGCGCTCCACCCCCCAGGCCGGACACACCTCGAGGGTGTGTTGCGCCGTGTCCTCGTCCGCTGGACAGTGCCAGCAGCGCGCCGCCTCCTCCACACCGATCCGGCACAGGTACTGTCCGAAGCATCCGTGCCCGGACAGCACCTGCACCAACCGGTAGGTGAGTGAGCCGAAGCGCCTACCCAGCCACTCAAACAGGACCGGCCGGATAGCCCGGACAGTCCTCTGGCCGAACAACGGCTCGGCCAGCCGCTGCTGCCAAAGCTGCAGCATGGACTCCCGGGCCTGGCGCCTGAGGGCCTCCACCTCGCATCCCGCCAGGACCACCCCATCCTCGCGGGCGCGCATGCGGCCCTCGTAGAAAGCCGCATGCGCGCCCGCGATCAAGTCCGCCGGGGGTAGCCCTGACAGGACGCTCGCCGCCTCATACGAAACGGTCCGGTACCCCCGGGCGATCCGCAATGCAAGCCGCCTTTGAACCCGGCGCAGCAATACCTTGCTGCGCCGGGAGGCGGCCAGGTCGCCCGCCCAAACGGGGGCCCCGTATAGGGCCACCGAGTGGACCATTCCCGCGTAGAGGCGGCGAACCCGGTCACTCGGGCCCCGCAGGTTGGGGAGGATACGGCCCAAAGCGCCAACTATCCCCTCCAACCGCGGGGCCAGGGCCCGGAAATGACCCTCGAAGCGCCAGTGGCTGTCGAGGTGAAGTCCCAGATATTTCATCTGAGACCTCACCTCGACGTCTGTCTCACCCACCCGGATCAGGGGGGGAGGCGGCTCTCCCCGGGGTCTATACATCCCGAGTACCTCGGTTTTGTGGAGAGCCACCTCCAAACCGATCCCCCTGATCCGGGAGACGACGCGCCGGGCACCGTCCTCGGCGGCCCGAACAGCCCCCCTCCAGTCCCCCCCGACGGCCAACAACAAGGTGTCGTCCGCGTAGCACGTCAGACTGACGCCGTCGGGGAGGTCTTCGGCCCGCAGGACGGTGTCGTACCCGAGGTTCCACAGCAGGGGTCCTAACACCGACCCCTGCGGAACCCCGGAGTACACCGCTCTCCTCTCCGTCCCGCACCGGCCCGGATACTCGATCCACCTGTCGCGGAGGTAGTCCTCGACGACTGCCCTAAGGTAGGCGGGGACTCGATGTTCCTCAAGCCCCCGCCTAATCGCCTCCCAGGGTAGGGTGTTAAACGCATTGGCGATGTCCAAGGACACCGCCAATGCCACCCCACCCCGGGAGACCGCCGAGGCCGAGAGGGACCGGACGCGTCGAATCGCGTCGATCGTCGACCGGCCCTCCCGGAACCCGAACTGGCACTCCGCCAGCCCGGGCCCACCCCGCGACAGGTGCCCGACGATGCGGGCCGCCACGACTCTTTCCAGGAGCTTGCCCACATCGTCGAGCAGGCAAATCGGCCGGTACGCGGACGGAGAGTCCGCGGGCCTACCCTCTTTCCGGAGGAGGACCATTCGGGCCACCTTCCATGCGGAGGGGAATCGCCCGGCCTCCAGGCAGCGGTCGAATAGCTCCCGGAGGCCGTCACCCAGGACGTCCGCGGCCAAGACCAAGACTCGGCCGGGCACTCCCGAAGGACCCGGGGCAGTATCCTTCGCCCCGAGTCTTCGGATGGCCGCGGCTAGCTCCCCAGCCGAGACCCCCAGCTCCGCGGACCAGGTGGTCGGGTCCGCAGAGGGACGTGGCCCGCTCTCCCCCACGATCGGGAAGAGCGTGTCGACCACGTCCCTCAAGAGCTGGGGGTCGAGACCCTCGGTGATCGGGGGCGCCCATGGCCGGAGTTTATTCAGAACTATCCGGTATGGGCGCCCCCATGGATCCCGCTCGAGGGTCTCGAGGAGCTCCTTCCAGCTCTGGGCCTTGGCCCGTTTGATGGCGACCTGCAGAGCCCTCTTTCCCGCGCGATAGGACTCGTACAGTTCCGCCGCCCTAGCCCGCGCGCCGTCGTCGCCGTTCCGTCCGGCCCGACGACGCGCGCGGGTGTACTGGCGTCGGGCCCGGACGCATGCTTTCCGCAATTCCCCGATTTCGCCCGACCACCAGTACACCGCCCGACGAGGAGACCGCGGCCCGGCCCGGGGCATCGCCGCGTCGCAAATGCGCGCGATGGCGCTCCCGAGCCGAGCCACGGCCCCCTCCAGGTCGGGCAGCCTGGTCTCCCGTCGAGGCCAGGTTTCGGCCAGAGCGGCTGCCACCAGGACGTCCTTGTCAAGGCGCCGAAGCGCCCATCTGCGTGGTGGTGGTGGGGCGCTACCCGCTCCCGGGCGGAGGCGTCGGTGCGGGGCCGCGGCGGCCTCGGGGGAGGTCAAGACCACGCGGATATACCGGTGGTCCGATAATGTCTCCTCCCCCACCACCACGTCCCACCCGGACACCATACGCGCGGCGCCGGGGGATCCAAACGTCAAATCCACTATGGACCCTCCCCCGCGCCGCACGCACGTCAGCTCCGACCCCCGGTTAATCAACCGGAGGTCGAAGCCCGCCGCCCAGTCGCCCAGAGCCTCGCCCCTCCGATTGGTCCTGGGGGACCCCCATGCCACAGACCAGGCATTGAAGTCCCCCAGGACCAGCACCGGCCGGGGCGCAATCCTTGTGAGGCACGCCCCCACCCCGGCCAGGTACTGCTCGAAGGCAGCAAGGCCGCAGTTGGGCGAAACGTAGCACCCCACCACGGCGACTCCCCCCCACTGGACGGCGACGAATCCCGCCCCGTTCTCCAGTAAGGAGAACGGAGGGGACCCGTCACCGCCCTGCCACACAGCCGCCACCAAGCCGCCCGCATCCCCCATCCAATGCGGATGGTCGGGGACGCGGTACGGCTCGGCGGCGACTGCCAGACCACCCCCCCACTCCGCCAGCGTCTGACACATCAGGTCCTGCGCTGCACGGCAGTGGTTGAGGTTGGCCTGCAGGAGGAGGCGGGGAGCCATTATTTGATGGCCTCCTCACCGCCTCCTGGTGGCACCTCCGTGAGGACGGCGGCGGGGCCGATGTCCACCTCCATCGCGGACACCAACGCCGTCGCCGCCTCCGACCTCTTCCTTGCGGCCGTCGCGTCGGTCGCGGCCAGGTCCGCGGGCGCCGCGGCGCTCGCAGCTGGGGCCGCTCTCACCGGCGCCGGGAGCGGCCCCGGCGCCCCCCTCCTCTGCCCTCGTCGGGATGGGGGGGTACACTGCTTCCCCCCCATTCGGTGCGCGGCGGGTCTCCCCATGTCCGCACACAGCGGGCACTTGGGGGCCGCCGCGCAGTGGCTCGCGCGGTGGCCTTCGGCACCGCAGCGGTAACAAGCACCGCTGCGGTCCACCGCGGAGGTGCACCGCTGCCTGACATGGCCCGTCTCCAGGCAGCGGTAGCACTGGAGTGGGCGTTGGGCGAGGACCTCGATCCTCGCCGACACCCACCCCACCACGATCCTCCCGACTGCTTCTAACTTCCGGGCAGCCGGAAGAGGGCACCGTGCCCACACCGCTCCCAGGCCGGAGGAGGACCGCCGGACCTCCCCGGTCCGGATGTCCCCCTCAGAGCAGCCACCGGCCTGGGCCAGCGCCCTGGCCACCTCCTCCCGGGTGACCGAGTCGTCCAGCCCACAAACGCGCAGCTCCGCGCTCTTTGTGGGCCGGGCGACCCTGACACCCCGGGGTGCCAAGGCCTCGCCCAGCTTTTCGGCCAGTCGGTCCGCCCTGGCTGCGTTGTCGGGGCCGCTCACGCGCAGCATGAGCGCCCCCGTCACCGCCCATCTCGGGCGGACCGACTCGATGGCGAGTGCGGCCAAGGATATATTTTCCTTGGCCGCTGCCATCACCTCCCCGTAGGAGACGCCCCCCCCCCTCCGGGACGGTCAGCATAACTGCTGCCGTTGAAGGGGGGCGTCCCAGACGGGGCTTCGCCCTCCCCGCCTTTCCGTCCCTCTTCGGGGCAACCGGCGGGGGAGGCGGCGGCACCCGGGCCGCCCTCCTCGCCGTCCTTCCCGCCCTTCGGCCCAGCACTTCGGTCCACAAGGGACCGGATGGGGGCGGCGGCGGAGGCATTTGTGCCCCCGCCGTCGCCCCCACCACGGCACCCCTGCCCTTCGTCTTTGCCGCAGGGCCCGGAACCGCGATGGTCCCCCCCCGCGGTTCCCCGCCCCCCGGTTGTTTCCCGGGCCCGGTCCTCGGTCCCGCCGGCGCTCCGCCCTTGGGGCGAAGCGCCGCCCGGATTTCGCCGCGGATGACGGCCATCATGGCCGCCATCTTGGCGTCCATGAGGAGCTCGATGCTCCTCATGGACGTCGCTGGTGTGGGGGGAGCTCCCGCCTTCCCCCTCCCACACGTGCGGTCGCCCGTCGGCCCCGGATGCGGGCGCCTCCTAAGGGCGTCCGTCTCCCTCCGCGAGCACGCCAGCTCGTCTTGCAGCGCCTCCACACGCTGCCTTAGCTGGGCGTTCGTGCTCTCCAAGGCAGCTGGGACACGTCGTTCCAGCTCCTGGAGAGCCCTCCGCGCCTCCGTCGCGGCCTGGCCAACCGACCTCGCGGAGGCTGTAGTCAGCCCCCGCGAGGTGGTGGCCACCTTCTCAATAGACCTCAGGGACGAGGCAATACGGGCCGATACATGGGCCGTATCCTCGTCCCTGAGGTCCTCCTCCCCGTCGCTCACCGTGAGCAACGGTGGAGCAGCGGACGTGGACGGAGCTTCCTCCGTCCTCCGCCCCTCCACCGTCCTGCGCCTCTTTACGCCCGCGGCGCTGGTCGCGGACGCCAGGGACGAGACCGACGCCGTCTCGTCCCCCTCCTCGAACGGCGCCCGGTGGGGCACGAGTGCCCCCTCCGTCGCCACACTTCGCGCCACTCGCTCCGACCCCCCTCCCCCTTTTTTCTTTTTTGGCATATTACTCATTTTTTTTTTTCCCCACGCGTAGGTCGGAAAGTAAGTCGACCCGGGCAGAGCCGCCATACCCGGGCAGGCCTAAATACTCCGGGGGGTCGGCAGGTACCCCGGAGTTGGCCGCTTGGGATTGGGGCCTCCCCCCCAACCACGCATCCCATCACCGCGCACCGTAGCTTAGGATTGGAGGGCAATTTATAGAGTTACCATCCTCGCGGCCCGGGCGGTAAAGCCAAGGCCCCCGTCCCTCCTGCCGTCACGTACCACTCTCAAAGCCAAAAGAGGAATTGGGAGTGGGTCGTTGCGACGACCAACAGGAGTCTTACGGTGTGGTTTGGCATCGGGCACCTCGGGTTTGCCAGTCCCGTACTGTAGCAACAAGCTACAGCCCCTGAGGGATCCCCTCGAAACTTAGACTCACATCGAACAAAATCCACCTACGATTCCCTTCTTCTCTTCTTCGCCGCTGGGACTTTGAAACTTTCGGCACGTATCGAACAGTTCTTCTCTATTATCTCGAGAACGGACACGACGACCGTACACTTTGAGCACACAGCAGCGTGTTTTAGCATGCCAGCTACACGGTGGTGTGCCTAACGTGTGGATAGCTCGAAATTTTCGTTCCGGACCGATGTGACCGGGAAGCAACACGCCGCTGGGACTTTTTTTTTTTTTTTTTTTTTTTTTTAACGTGGGGGAAATCTTCGAAAGACCCCCCCGCCGCCTGGGGAGGGGCGGGGGGAGTGTGGGATTCCCCGCGCCCGGAGAGAAACCCATCGGGCGCGGGACCTACCCACTAAAACCCACCACGGTGGCCATCCTCGCACTATGCAGGGGGAGCACCTGGGACCGAAGACATCATAACATCAGGTGCTCCCCCGTGCAGGGCTCTCGCGCCCGTGTCCTCCCGTTCCAGGGAAGGGAGGGGGTACTTCACCCTCCCTTCCCTGTTTTCTCCTCGGCGCTCTGGCGCCCGACGTCGGAGCAGGGCCACACTGCTCCGACGTCCCACTCCCGGGGGCCGCCCGAGGGCGGCCGCGAGTCCCACACTCGCGACCGCCCACGGCCCCCATAGCCGCGCCGGGGGCACGGCCCTGGGACCGTGCCGTCGGCGCGGCCGCACCCCGGCTCGTACGCTCCCGAGGGCGGCTCTGGCCTCTCCGCCCTCGAGAGCGTCGCCGTCCCTTACTCTACCCACCCCTTAGACGACGGGCGGTGGCACGAGCCTCAAGGGCTACGCACCCCCGCCCGCCGCTCTCAGGGTGGCCTCCCCGGCCCTTCCGGAGGCCCACCCGCCCCCGGCCTCGGACGGGGCCTCGCTCGCGGTCGCCCGCTCTCGCGAATGCGGCTCGCGGCCTCCTTCTGCGAGATTACCTCCTCGCAGAAGGAGGCCACGGCCCGCCACTTCGTCTCGCTGCCGAGCATGGCCTGTACCACGCCCGGCAGCGATAGGTCCGCCCCAATCACGGCCGTGAGGACACGGCGCTCCACCCCCCAGGCCGGACACACCTCGAGGGTGTGTTGCGCCGTGTCCTCGTCCGCTGGACAGTGCCAGCAGCGCGCCGCCTCTTCCACACCGATCCGGCACAGGTACTGACCGAAGCATCCGTGCCCGGACAGCACCTGCACCAACCGGTAGGTGAGTGAGCCGAAGCGCCTACCCAGCCACTCAAACATGACCGGCCGGATAGCCCGGACAGTCCTCTGGCCGAACAACGGCTCGGCCAGCCGCTGCTGCCAAAGCTGCAGCATGGACTCCCGGGCCTGGCGCCTGAGGGCCTCCACCTCGCATCCCGCCAGGACCACCCCATCCTCGCGGGCGCGCATGCGGCCCTCGTAGAAAGCCGCATGCGCGCCCGCGATCAAGTCCGCCGGGGGTAGCCCTGACAGGACGCTCGCCGCCTCATACGAAACGGTCCGGTACCCCCGGGCGATCCGCAATGCAAGCCGCCTTTGAACCCGGCGCAGCAATACCTTGCTGCGCCGGGAGGCGGCCAGGTCGCCCGCCCACACGGGGGCCCCGTATAGGGCCACCGAGTGGACCATTCCCGCGTAGAGGCGGCGAACCCGGTCACTCGGGCCCCGCAGGTTGGGGAGGATACGGCCCAAAGCGCCAACTATCCCCTCCAACCGCGGGGCCAGGGCCCGGAAATGACCCTCGAAGCGCCAGTGGCTGTCGAGGTGAAGTCCCAGATATTTCATCTGAGACCTCACCTCGACGTCTGTCTCACCCACCCGGATCAGGGGGGGAGGCGGCTCTCCCCGGGGTCTATACATCCCGAGTACCTCGGTTTTGTGGAGAGCCACCTCCAAACCGATCCCCCTGATCCGGGAGACGACGCGCCGGGCACCGTCCTCGGCGGCCCGAACAGCCCCCCTCCAGTCCCCCCCGACGGCCAACAACAAGGTGTCGTCCGCGTAGCACGTCAGACTGACGCCGTCGGGGAGGTCTTCGGCCCGCAGGACGGTGTCGTACCCGAGGTTCCACAGCAGGGGTCCTAACACCGACCCCTGCGGAACCCCGGAGTACACCGCTCTCCTCTCCGTCCCGCACCGGCCCGGATACTCGATCCACCTGTCGCGGAGGTAGTCCTCGACGACTGCCCTAAGGTAGGCGGGGACTCGATGTTCCTCAAGCCCCCGCCTAATCGCCTCCCAGGGTAGGGTGTTAAACGCATTGGCGATGTCCAAGGACACCGCCAATGCCACCCCACCCCGGGAGACCGCCGAGGCCGAGAGGGACCGGACGCGTCGAATCGCGTCGATCGTCGACCGGCCCTCCCGGAACCCGAACTGGCACTCCGCCAGCCCGGGCCCACCCCGCGACAGGTGCCCGACGATGCGGGCCGCCACGACTCTTTCTAGGAGCTTGCCCACATCGTCGAGCAGGCAAATCGGCCGGTACGCGGACGGAGAGTCCGCGGGCCTACCCTCTTTCCGGAGGAGGACCATTCGGGCCACCTTCCATGCGGAGGGGAATCGCCCGGCCTCCAGGCAGCGGTCGAATAGCTCCCGGAGGCCGTCACCCAGGACGTCCGCGGCCAAGACCAAGACTCGGCCGGGCACTCCCGAAGGACCCGGGGCAGTATCCTTCGCCCCGAGTCTTCGGACGGCCGCGGCTAGCTCCCCAGCCGAGACCCCCAGCTCCGCGGACCAGGTGGTCGGGTCCGCAGAGGGACGTGGCCCGCTCTCCCCCACGGTCGGGAAGAGCGTGTCGACCACGTCCCTCAAGAGCTGGGGGTCGAGACCCTCGGTGATCGGGGGCGCCCATGGCCGGAGTTTATTCAGAACTATCCGGTATGGGCGCCCCCATGGATCCCGCTCGAGGGTCTCGAGGAGCTCCTTCCAGCTCTGGGCCTTGGCCCGTTTGATGGCGACCTGCAGAGCCCTCTTTCCCGCGCGATAGGACTCGTACAGTTCCGCCGCCCTAGCCCGCGCGCCGTCGTCGCCGTTCCGTCCGGCCCGACGACGCGCGCGGGTGTACTGGCGTCGGGCCCGGACGCATGCTGTCCGCAATTCCCCGATTTCGCCCGACCACCAGTACACCGCCCGACGAGGAGACCGCGGCCCGGCCCGGGGCATCGCCGCGTCGCAAATGCGCGCGACGGCGCTCCCGAGCCGAGCCACGGCCTCCTCCAGGTCGGGCAGCCTGGTCTCCCGTCGAGGCCAGGTTTCGGCCAGAGCGGCTGCCACCAGGACGTCCTTGTCAAGGCGCCGAAGCGCCCATCTGCGTGGTGGTGGTGGGGCGCTACCCGCTCCCGGGCGGAGGCGTCGGTGCGGGGCCGCGGCGGCCTCGGGGGAGGTCAAGACCACGCGGATATACCGGTGGTCCGATAATGTCTCCTCCCCCACCACCACGTCCCACCCGGACACCATACGCGCGGCGCCGGGGGATCCAAACGTCAAATCCACTATGGACCCTCCCCCGCGCCGCACGCACGTCAGCTCCGACCCCCGGTTAATCAACCGGAGGTCGAAGCCCGCCGCCCAGTCGCCAAGAGCCTCGCCCCTCCGATTGGTCCTGGGGGACCCCCATGCCACAGACCAGGCATTGAAGTCCCCCAGGACCAGCACCGGCCGGGGCGCAATCCTTGTGAGGCACGCCCCCACCCCGGCCAGGTACTGCTCGAAGGCAGCAAGGCCGCAGTTGGGCGAAACGTAGCACCCCACCACGGCGACTCCCCCCCACTGGACGGCGACGAATCCCGCCCCGTTCTCCAGTAAGGAGAACGGAGGGGACCCGTCACCGCCCTGCCACACAGCCGCCACCAAGCCGCCCGCATCCCCCATCCAATGCGGATGGTCGGGGACGCGGTACGGCTCGGCGGCGACTGCCAGACCACCCCCCCACTCCGCCAGCGTCTGACACATCAGGTCCTGCGCTGCACGGCAGTGGTTGAGGTTGGCCTGCAGGAGGAGGCGGGGAGCCATTATTTGATGGCCTCCTCACCGCCTCCTGGTGGCACCTCCGTGAGGACGGCGGCGGGGCCGATGTCCACCTCCATCGCGGACACCAACGCCGTCGCCGCCTCCGACCTCTTCCTTGCGGCCGTCGCGTCGGTCGCGGCCAGGTCCGCGGGCGCCGCGGCGCTCGCAGCTGGGGCCGCTCTCACCGGCGCCGGGAGCGGCCCCGGCGCCCCCCTCCTCTGCCCTCGTCGGGATGGGGGGGTACACTGCTTCCCCCCCATTCGGTGCGCGGCGGGTCTACCCATGTCCGCACACAGCGGGCACTTGGGGGCCGCCGCGCAGTGGCTCGCGCGGTGGCCTTCGGCACCGCAGCGGTAACAAGCACCGCTGCGGTCCACCGCGGAGGTGCACCGCTGCCTGACATGGCCCGTCTCCAGGCAGCGGTAGCACTGGAGTGGGCGTTGGGCGAGGACCTCGATCCTCGCCGACACCCACCCCACCACGATCCTCCCGACTGCTTCTAACTTCCGGGCAGCCGGAAGAGGGCACCGTGCCCACACCGCTCCCAGGCCGGAGGAGGACCGCCGGACCTCCCCGGTCCGGATGTCCCCCTCAGAGCAGCCACCGGCCTGGGCCAGCGCCCTGGCCACCTCCTCCCGGGTGACCGAGTCGTCCAGCCCACAAACGCGCAGCTCCGCGCTCTTTGTGGGCCGGGCGACCCTGACACCCCGGGGTGCCAAGGCCTCGCCCAGCTTTTCGGCCAGTCGGTCCGCCCTGGCTGCGTTGTCGGGGCCGCTCACGCGCAGCATGAGCGCCCCCGTCACCGCCCATCTCGGGCGGACCGACTCGATGGCGAGTGCGGCCAAGGATATCTTTTCCTTGGCCGCTGCCATCACCTCCCCGTAGGAGACGCCCCCCCCCTCCGGGACGGTCAGCATAACTGCTGCCGTTGAAGGGGGGCGTCCCAGACGGGGCTTCGCCCTCCCCGCTTGAAGGGGGGCGTCCCAGACGGGGCTTCGCCCTCCCCGCACCGCTGGGACTTTGAAACTTTCGGCACGTATCGAACAGTTCTTCTCTATTATCTCGAGAACGGACACGACGACCGTACACTTTGAGCACACAGCAGCGTGTTTTAGCATGCCAGCTACACGGTGGTGTGCCTAACGTGTGGATAGCTCGAGATTTTCGTTCCGGACCGATGTGACCGGGAAGCATCACGCCGCTGGGACTTTGAAACTTTCGGCACGTATCGAACAGTTCTTCTCTATTATCTCGAGAACGGACACGACGACCGTACACTTTGAGCACACAGCAGCGTGTTTTAGCATGCCAGCTACACGGTGGTGTGCCTAACGTGTGGATAGCTCGAAATTTTCGTTCCGGACCGATGTGACCGAGAAGCAACACGCCGCTGGGACTTTGAAACTTTCGGCACGTATCGAACAGTTCTTCTCTATTATCTCGAGAACGGACACGACGACCGTACACTTTGAGCACACAGCAGCGTGTTTTAGCATGCCAGCTACACGGTGGTGTGCCTAACGTGTGGATAGCTCGAAATTTTCGTTCCGGACCGATGTGACCGGGAAGCAACACGCCGCTGGGACTTTGAAACTTTCGGCACGTATCGAACAGTTCTTCTCTATTATCTCGAGAACGGACACGACGACCGTACACTTTGAGCACACAGCAGCGTGTTTTAGCATGCCAGCTACACGGTGGTGTGCCTAACGTGTGGATAGCTCGAAATTTTCGTTCCGGACCGATGTGACCGGGAAGCAACACGCCGCTGGGACTTTGAAACTTTCGGCACGTATCGAACAGTTCTTCTCTATTATCTCGAGAACGGACACGACGACCGTACACTTTGAGCACACAGCAGCGTGTTTTAGCATGCCAGCTACACGGTGGTGTGCCTAACGTGTGGATAGCTCGAGATTTTCGTTCCGGACCGATGTGACCGGGAAGCATCACGCCGCTGGGACTTTGAAACTTTCGGCACGTATCGAACAGTTCTTCTCTATTATCTCGAGAACGGACACGACGACCGTACACTTTGAGCACACAGCAGCGTGTTTTAGCATGCCAGCTACACGGTGGTGTGCCTAACGTGTGGATAGCTCGAAATTTTCGTTCCGGACCGATGTGACCGGGAAGCAACACGCCGCTGGGACTTTGAAACTTTCGGCACGTATCGAACAGTTCTTCTCTATTATCTCGAGAACGGACACGACGACCGTACACTTTGAGCACACAGCAGCGTGTTTTAGCATGCCAGCTACACGGTGGTGTGCCTAACGTGTGGATAGCTCGAGATTTTCGTTCCGGACCGATGTGACCGGGAAGCATCACGCCGCTGGGACTTTGAAACTTTCGGCACGTATCGAACAGTTCTTCTCTATTATCTCGAGAACGGACACGACGACCGTACACTTTGAGCACACAGCAGCGTGTTTTAGCATGCCAGCTACACGGTGGTGTGCCTAACGTGTGGATAGCTCGAAATTTTCGTTCCGGACCGATGTGACCGGGAAGCAACACGCCGCTGGGACTTTGAAACTTTCGGCACGTATCGAACAGTTCTTCTCTATTATCTCGAGAACGGACACGACGACCGTACACTTTGAGCACACAGCAGCGTGTTTTAGCATGCCAGCTACACGGTGGTGTGCCTAACGTGTGGATAGCTCGAAATTTTCGTTCCGGACCGATGTGACCGGGAAGCAACACGCCGCTGGGACTTTGAAACTTTCGGCACGTATCGAACAGTTCTTCTCTATTATCTCGAGAACGGACACGACGACCGTACACTTTGAGCACACAGCAGCGTGTTTTAGCATGCCAGCTACACGGTGGTGTGCCTAACGTGTGGATAGCTCGAGATTTTCGTTCCGGACCGATGTGACCGGGAAGCAACACGCCGCTGGGACTTTGAAACTTTCGGCACGTATCGAACAGTTCTTCTCTATTATCTCGAGAACGGACACGACGACCGTACACTTTGAGCACACAGCAGCGTGTTTTAGCATGCCAGCTACACGGTGGTGTGCCTAACGTGTGGATAGCTCGAGATTTTCGTTCCGGACCGATGTGACCGGGAAGCATCACGCCGCTGGGACTTTGAAACTTTCGGCACGTATCGAACAGTTCTTCTCTATTATCTCGAGAACGGACACGACGACCGTACACTTTGAGCACACAGCAGCGTGTTTTAGCATGCCAGCTACACGGTGGTGTGCCTAACGTGTGGATAGCTCGAAATTTTCGTTCCGGACCGATGTGACCGGGAAGCAACACGCCGCTGGGACTTTGAAACTTTCGGCACGTATCGAACAGTTCTTCTCTATTATCTCGAGAACGGACACGACGACCGTACACTTTGAGCACACAGCAGCGTGTTTTAGCATGCCAGCTACACGGTGGTGTGCCTAACGTGTGGATAGCTCGAGATTTTCGTTCCGGACCGATGTGACCGGGAAGCATCACGCCGCTGGGACTTTGAAACTTTCGGCACGTATCGAACAGTTCTTCTCTATTATCTCGAGAACGGACACGACGACCGTACACTTTGAGCACACAGCAGCGTGTTTTAGCATGCCAGCTACACGGTGGTGTGCCTAACGTGTGGATAGCTCGAGATTTTCGTTCCGGACCGATGTGACCGGGAAGCATCACGCCGCTGGGACTTTGAAACTTTCGGCACGTATCGAACAGTTCTTCTCTATTATCTCGAGAACGGACACGACGACCGTACACTTTGAGCACACAGCAGCGTGTTTTAGCATGCCAGCTACACGGTGGTGTGCCTAACGTGTGGATAGCTCGAAATTTTCGTTCCGGACCGATGTGACCGGGAAGCAACACGCCGCTGGGACTTTGAAACTTTCGGCACGTATCGAACAGTTCTTCTCTATTATCTCGAGAACGGACACGACGACCGTACACTTTGAGCACACAGCAGCGTGTTTTAGCATGCCAGCTACACGGTGGTGTGCCTAACGTGTGGATAGCTCGAGATTTTCGTTCCGGACCGATGTGACCGGGAAGCATCACGCCGCTGGGACTTTGAAACTTTCGGCACGTATCGAACAGTTCTTCTCTATTATCTCGAGAACGGACACGACGACCGTACACTTTGAGCACACAGCAGCGTGTTTTAGCATGCCAGCTACACGGTGGTGTGCCTAACGTGTGGATAGCTCGAAATTTTCGTTCCGGACCGATGTGACCGAGAAGCAACACGCCGCTGGGACTTTGAAACTTTCGGCACGTATCGAACAGTTCTTCTCTATTATCTCGAGAACGGACACGACGACCGTACACTTTGAGCACACAGCAGCGTGTTTTAGCATGCCAGCTACACGGTGGTGTGCCTAACGTGTGGATAGCTCGAAATTTTCGTTCCGGACCGATGTGACCGGGAAGCAACACGCCGCTGGGACTTTGAAACTTTCGGCACGTATCGAACAGTTCTTCTCTATTATCTCGAGAACGGACACGACGACCGTACACTTTGAGCACACAGCAGCGTGTTTTAGCATGCCAGCTACACGGTGGTGTGCCTAACGTGTGGATAGCTCGAGATTTTCGTTCCGGACCGATGTGACCGGGAAGCATCACGCCGCTGGGACTTTGAAACTTTCGGCACGTATCGAACAGTTCTTCTCTATTATCTCGAGAACGGACACGACGACCGTACACTTTGAGCACACAGCAGCGTGTTTTAGCATGCCAGCTACACGGTGGTGTGCCTAACGTGTGGATAGCTCGAAATTTTCGTTCCGGACCGATGTGACCGGGAAGCAACACGCCGCTGGGACTTTGAAACTTTCGGCACGTATCGAACAGTTCTTCTCTATTATCTCGAGAACGGACACGACGACCGTACACTTTGAGCACACAGCAGCGTGTTTTAGCATGCCAGCTACACGGTGGTGTGCCTAACGTGTGGATAGCTCGAAATTTTCGTTCCGGACCGATGTGACCGGGAAGCAACACGCCGCTGGGACTTTGAAACTTTCGGCACGTATCGAACAGTTCTTCTCTATTATCTCGAGAACGGACACGACGACCGTACACTTTGAGCACACAGCAGCGTGTTTTAGCATGCCAGCTACACGGTGGTGTGCCTAACGTGTGGATAGCTCGAGATTTTCGTTCCGGACCGATGTGACCGGGAAGCACCACGCCGCTGGGACTTTGAAACTTTCGGCACGTATCGAACAGTTCTTCTCTATTATCTCGAGAACGGACACGACGACCGTACACTTTGAGCACACAGCAGCGTGTTTTAGCATGCCAGCTACACGGTGGTGTGCCTAACGTGTGGATAGCTCGAGATTTTCGTTCCGGACCGATGTGACCGGGAAGCAACACGCCGCTGGGACTTTGAAACTTTCGGCACGTATCGAACAGTTCTTCCCTATTATCTCGAGAACGGACCCGACGACCGTACACTTTGAGCACACAGCAGCGTGTTTTAGCATGCCAGCTACACGGTGGTGTGCCTAACGTGTGGATAGCTCGAAATTTTCGTTCCGGACCGATGTGACCGGGAAGCAACACGCCGCTGGGACTTTGAAACTTTCGGCACGTATCGAACAGTTCTTCTCTATTATCTCGAGAACGGACACGACGACCGTACACTTTGAGCACACAGCAGCGTGTTTTAGCATGCCAGCTACACGGTGGTGTGCCTAACGTGTGGATAGCTCGAAATTTTCGTTCCGGACCGATGTGACCGGGAAGCAACACGCCGCTGGGACTTTGAAACTTTCGGCACGTATCGAACAGTTCTTCTCTATTATCTCGAGAACGGACACGACGACCGTACACTTTGAGCACACAGCAGCGTGTTTTAGCATGCCAGCTACACGGTGGTGTGCCTAACGTGTGGATAGCTCGAGATTTTCGTTCCGGACCGATGTGACCGGGAAGCATCACGCCGCTGGGACTTTGAAACTTTCGGCACGTATCGAACAGTTCTTCTCTATTATCTCGAGAACGGACACGACGACCGTACACTTTGAGCACACAGCAGCGTGTTTTAGCATGCCAGCTACACGGTGGTGTGCCTAACGTGTGGATAGCTCGAAATTTTCGTTCCGGACCGATGTGACCGGGAAGCAACACGCCGCTGGGACTTTGAAACTTTCGGCACGTATCGAACAGTTCTTCTCTATTATCTCGAGAACGGACACGACGACCGTACACTTTGAGCACACAGCAGCGTGTTTTAGCATGCCAGCTACACGGTGGTGTGCCTAACGTGTGGATAGCTCGAAATTTTCGTTCCGGACCGATGTGACCGGGAAGCAACACGCCGCTGGGACTTTGAAACTTTCGGCACGTATCGAACAGTTCCTCTCTATTATCTCGAGAACGGACACGACGACCGTACACTTTGAGCACACAGCAGCGTGTTTTAGCATGCCAGCTACACGGTGGTGTGCCTAACGTGTGGATAGCTCGAGATTTTCGTTCCGGACCGATGTGACCGGGAAGCACCACGCCGCTGGGACTTTGAAACTTTCGGCACGTATCGAACAGTTCTTCTCTATTATCTCGAGAACGGACACGACGACCGTACACTTTGAGCACACAGCAGCGTGTTTTAGCATGCCAGCTACACGGTGGTGTGCCTAACGTGTGGATAGCTCGAGATTTTCGTTCCGGACCGATGTGACCGGGAAGCAACACGCCGCTGGGACTTTGAAACTTTCGGCACGTATCGAACAGTTCTTCCCTATTATCTCGAGAACGGACCCGACGACCGTACACTTTGAGCACACAGCAGCGTGTTTTAGCATGCCAGCTACACGGTGGTGTGCCTAACGTGTGGATAGCTCGAGATTTTCGTTCCGGACCGATGTGACCGGGAAGCAACACGCCGCTGGGACTTTGAAACTTTCGGCACGTATCGAACAGTTCTTCTCTATTATCTCGAGAACGGACACGACGACCGTACACTTTGAGCACACAGCAGCGTGTTTTAGCATGCCAGCTACACGGTGGTGTGCCTAACGTGTGGATAGCTCGAAATTTTCGTTCCGGACCGATGTGACCGGGAAGCAACACGCCGCTGGGACTTTGAAACTTTCGGCACGTATCGAACAGTTCTTCTCTATTATCTCGAGAACGGACACGACGACCGTACACTTTGAGCACACAGCAGCGTGTTTTAGCATGCCAGCTACACGGTGGTGTGCCTAACGTGTGGATAGCTCGAAATTTTCGTTCCGGACCGATGTGACCGGGAAGCAACACGCCGCTGGGACTTTGAAACTTTCGGCACGTATCGAACAGTTCTTCTCTATTATCTCGAGAACGGACACGACGACCGTACACTTTGAGCACACAGCAGCGTGTTTTAGCATGCCAGCTACACGGTGGTGTGCCTAACGTGTGGATAGCTCGAGATTTTCGTTCCGGACCGATGTGACCGGGAAGCAACACGCCGCTGGGACTTTGAAACTTTCGGCACGTATCGAACAGTTCTTCTCTATTATCTCGAGAACGGACACGACGACCGTACACTTTGAGCACACAGCAGCGTGTTTTAGCATGCCAGCTACACGGTGGTGTGCCTAACGTGTGGATAGCTCGAAATTTTCGTTCCGGACCGATGTGACCGGGAAGCAACACGCCGCTGGGACTTTGAAACTTTCGGCACGTATCGAACAGTTCTTCTCTATTATCTCGAGAACGGACACGACGACCGTACACTTTGAGCACACAGCAGCGTGTTTTAGCATGCCAGCTACACGGTGGTGTGCCTAACGTGTGGATAGCTCGAATTTTCGTTCCGGACCGATGTGACCGGGAAGCAACACGCCGCTGGGACTTTGAAACTTTCGGCACGTATCGAACAGTTCTTCTCTATTATCTCGAGAACGGACACGACGACCGTACACTTTGAGCACACAGCAGCGTGTTTTAGCATGCCAGCTACACGGTGGTGTGCCTAACGTGTGGATAGCTCGAGATTTTCGTTCCGGACCGATGTGACCGGGAAGCATCACGCCGCTGGGACTTTGAAACTTTCGGCACGTATCGAACAGTTCTTCTCTATTATCTCGAGAACGGACACGACGACCGTACACTTTGAGCACACAGCAGCGTGTTTTAGCATGCCAGCTACACGGTGGTGTGCCTAACGTGTGGATAGCTCGAGATTTTCGTTCCGGACCGATGTGACCGGGAAGCATCACGCCGCTGGGACTTTGAAACTTTCGGCACGTATCGAACAGTTCTTCTCTATTATCTCGAGAACGGACACGACGACCGTACACTTTGAGCACACAGCAGCGTGTTTTAGCATGCCAGCTACACGGTGGTGTGCCTAACGTGTGGATAGCTCGAAATTTTCGTTCCGGACCGATGTGACCGGGAAGCAACACGCCGCTGGGACTTTGAAACTTTCGGCACGTATCGAACAGTTCTTCTCTATTATCTCGAGAACGGACACGACGACCGTACACTTTGAGCACACAGCAGCGTGTTTTAGCATGCCAGCTACACGGTGGTGTGCCTAACGTGTGGATAGCTCGAGATTTTCGTTCCGGACCGATGTGACCGGGAAGCATCACGCCGCTGGGACTTTGAAACTTTCGGCACGTATCGAACAGTTCTTCTCTATTATCTCGAGAACGGACACGACGACCGTACACTTTGAGCACACAGCAGCGTGTTTTAGCATGCCAGCTACACGGTGGTGTGCCTAACGTGTGGATAGCTCGAGATTTTCGTTCCGGACCGATGTGACCGGGAAGCATCACGCCGCTGGGACTTTGAAACTTTCGGCACGTATCGAACAGTTCTTCTCTATTATCTCGAGAACGGACACGACGACCGTACACTTTGAGCACACAGCAGCGTGTTTTAGCATGCCAGCTACACGGTGGTGTGCCTAACGTGTGGATAGCTCGAGATTTTCGTTCCGGACCGATGTGACCGGGAAGCATCACGCCGCTGGGACTTTGAAACTTTCGGCACGTATCGAACAGTTCTTCTCTATTATCTCGAG
>NW_027478393.1:2383294-2445794 GCF_051014685.1 Ptiloglossa arizonensis
TATACGTTATACGTTATACGTTATACATTTTACGATATACGTTATACGTTATACGTTCTACGTTATATGTAATATGTAATGCGTCATACGTTTTACGTTATTCGTTATACGTTATACGTTATACGATATAGGTTATACGTTATACGTTATACGTTATACGTTATACGATATACGTTATACGTTATACGTTATACGTTATACGTTATACGTTATACGTTATACGTTATACGTTATACGTTCTACGTTATACGATATACGTTATACGTTATTCGTTATACGTTCTTCGTTACACGTTATACGTTATACGTTATGCGTTATACGTTTTACGTTATTCGTTATACGTTATACGTTATACGTTATACGTTATACGTTATACGTTATACGTTATACGTTATACATTTTACGATATACGTTATACGTTATACGTTCTACGTTATATGTAATATGTAATGCGTCATACGTTTTACGTTATTCGTTATACGTTATACGTTATACGATATACGTTATACGTTATACGTTATACGTTATACGTTATACGTTATACGTTATACGTTATACGTTATACGTTCTACGTTATACGATATACGTTATACGTTATTCGTTATACGTTCTTCGTTACACGTTATACGTTATACGTTATGCGTTATACGTTTTACGTTATTCGTTATACGTTATACGTTATACGTTATTCTTTATACGTTATACGTTATACGTTATTCTTTATACGTCATACGTTATACGTTTTACGATATACGTTATACGTCATAGGTTATACGTTATACGTTATACGTTATACGTTATACGTTTTACGTTATACGTTATTCGTTATACGTTATACGTTATACGTTATACGTTATACGTTATACGTTATACGTTATACGTTATACGATATACGTTATACGTTATACGTTATACGTTATACGTTATTCTTTATACGTTATACGTTATACGTTCTTCGTTACACGTTATACGTTATACGTTATGCGTTATACGTTATACGTTATGCGTTACACGTTATGCGTTTTACGTTATTCGTTATACGTTATACGTTATACGTTATTCTTTATACGTTATACGTTATACGTTATTCTTTATACGTCATACGTTATACGTTTTACGATATACGTTATAAGTTATACGTTATACGTTATACGTTATACGGTATACGTTATACGTTATACGTTATACGTTGTACGTTATACGTTATACGTTAAACGGTATACGTTATACGTTATACGTTATACGTTATACGTTATACGTTATACGTTATACGTTATTCGTTATACGTTCTTCGTTACACGTTATACGTTATACGTTATGCGTTATACGTTTTACGTTATTCGTTATACGTTATACGTTATACGTTATTCTTTATACGTTATACGTTATACGTTATTCTTTATACGTCATACGTTATACGTTTTACGATATACGTTATACGTCATAGGTTATACGTTATACGTTATTCTTTATGCGTTATACGTTATACGATATACGTTATACGTTATACGTTATACGTTATACGTTATACGTTATACGTTATACGTTATACGTTATACGTTATACGTTATACGTTATACGTTATACGTTATACGTTATACGTTATACGTTATACGTTATACGTTATACGTTATTCGTTATACGTTCTTCGTTATACGTTATTCGTTATACGTTCTTCGTTACACGTTATACGTTATACGTTATGCGTTATACGTTTTACGTTATTCGTTATACGTTATACGTTATACGTTATTCTTTATACGTTATACGTTATACGTTATTCTTTATACGTCATACGTTATACGTTTTACGATATACGTTATACGTCATAGGTTATACGTTATACGTTATACGTTATACGTTATACGTCTTACGTTATACGTTATTCGTTATACGTTATACGTTATACGTTATACGTTATACGTTATACGTTATACGTTATACGATATATGTTATACGTTATACGTTATACGTTATACGTTATTCTTTATACGTTATACGTTATACGTTCTTCGTTACACGTTATACGTTATACGTTATGCGTTATACGTTATACGTTATGCGTTACACGTTATACGTTTTACGTTATTCGTTATACGTTATACGTTATACGTTATTCTTTATACGTTATACGTTATACGTTATTCTTTATACGTCATACGTTATACGTTTTACGATATACGTTATAAGTTATACGTTATACGTTATACGGTATACGTTATACGTTATACGTTATACGTTGTACGTTATACGTTATACGTTAAACGGTATACGTTATACGTTATACGTTATACGTTATACGTTATACGTTATACGTTATACGTTATACGTTATACGTTTTACGATATACGTTATACGTTATACGTTCTACGTTATACGATATACCTTATACGTTATTCGTTATACGTTCTTTGTTACTCGTTATACGTTATCCGTTATGCGTTATACGTTATACGTTTTACGTTATTCGTTATACGTTATACGTTATACGTTATTCTTTATACGTTATACGTTATACGTTATTCTTTATACGTCATACGTTATACGTTTTACGATATACGTTATAAGTTATACGTTATACGTTATACGGTATACGTTATACGTTATACGTTATACGTTATACGTTATACGTTATACGTTATACGTTATACGTTATACGTTATACGTTATACTTTATACGTTATACGTTATACGTTATACGTTATACGTTATACGTCATTGGTTATACGTTATACGTTATACGTTATACGTTATACGTTTTACGTTATACGTTATTCGTTATACGTTATACGTTATACGTTATACGTTATACGTTATACGTTATACGTTATACGTTATACGATATACGTTATACGTTATACGTTATACGTTATACGTCATAGGTTATACGTTATACGTTATTCTTTATGCGTTATACGTTATACGATATACGTTATACGTTATACGTTATACGTTATACGTTATACGTTATACGTTATACGTTATACGTTATACGTTACACGTTATACGTTATACGTTATACGTTATACGTTATACGTTATACGTTATACGTTATACGTTATACGTTATACGTTATACGTTATACGTGATACGTTATACGTTATACGTTATAGGTTATACGTTATACGTTATACGTTATACGTTATACGTTATACGTTATACGTTATACGTTATACGTTATACGTTATACGTTATACGTTATACGTTATACGTTATACGTTATACGTTATACGTTATACGTTATACGTTATACGTTATACGTTATACGTTATACGTTATACTTTATACGTTATACGTTATACGCTATACGTTATACGTCATAGGTTATACGTTATACGTTATACGTTATACGTTACATGTTAATCGTTATACGTTTTACGTTATTCGTTATACGTTCTTCGTTACACGTTATACGTTATACGTTATGCGTTATACGTTTTACGTTATACGTTATTCGTTATACGTTATACGTTATACGTTATACGTTATACGTTATACGTTATACGTTATACGTTATACGATATACGTTATACGTTATACGTTATACGTTATACGTCATAGGTTATACGTTATACGTTATTCTTTATGCGTTATACGTTATACGATATACGTTATACGTTATACGGTATACGATATACGTTATGCGTTATACGTTTTACGTTATACGTTATACCTTATACGTTATACGTTATACGTTATACGTTATACGTTATACGTTATACGTTATACGTTATACCTTACATGTTAATCGTTATACGTTTTACGTTATTCGTTATACGTTCTTCGTTACACGTTATACGTTATACGTTATGCGTTATACGTTTTACGTTATTCGTGATACGTCATACGTTATACGTCATACGGTATACGTTATACGTTATACGTTATACGTTATACGTTATACGTTATACGTTATACGTTATACGTTATACGTTATACGTTATACGTTATACGTCATACGTTATACGTTATACGTTATACGTTATACGTTATACGTTATACGATATACGTTATACGTTATACGTTATACGTCATAGGTTATACGCTATACGTTATTCTTTATGCGTTATACGTTATACGATATACGTTATACGTTATACGGTATACGATATACGTTATGCGTTATACGTTTTACGTTATTCGTTATATGTTATACGTTATACGTTATACGTTATACGTTATTCTTTATGCGTAATACGTTATACGATATACGTTATACGTTATACGGTATACGATATACGTTATGCGTTATACGTTTTACGTTATACGTTATACGTTATACGTTATACGTTATACGTTATACGTTATACGTTATACGTTATACGGTATACGTTATACGTTATACGTTATACGTTATACGTTATTCGTTATACGTTATACGTTATACGTTATACGTTATACGTTATACGTTCTACGTTATACGATATACGTTATACGTTATTCGTTATACGTGCTTCGTTACACGTTATACGTTATACGTTATGCGTTATACGTTTTACGTTATTCGTTATACGTTATACGTTATACGTTATTCTTTATACGTTATACGTTATACGTTATTCTTTATACGTCATACGTTATACGTTTTACGATATACGTTGTACGTTATACGTTATACGTTATACGGTATACGTTATACGTTATACGTTATACGTTATACGTTATACGTTATACGTTATACGATATACGTTATACGTTATACGTTATACGTTATACGTTATTCTTTATACGTTATACGTTATACGTTCTTCGTTACACGTTATACGTTATACGTTATACGTAATATGTAATGCGTCATACGTTTTACGTTATTCGTTATACGTTATACGTTCTTCGTTACACGTTATACGTTATACGTTATGCGTTATACATTTTACGTTATTCGTTATACGTTATACGTTATACGTTATTCTTTATACGTTATACGTTATACGTTATTCTTTATACGTCATACGTTATACGTTTTACGATATACGTTATACGTCATAGGTTATACGTTATACGTTATACGTTATACGTTATACGTTTTACGTTATACGTTATTCGTTATACGTTATACGTTATACGTTATACGTTATACGTTATACGTTATACGTTATACGTTATACGATATACGTTATACGTTATACGTTATACGTTATACGTTATTCTTTATACGTTATACGTTATACGTTCTTCGTTACACGTTATACGTTATACGTTATACGTTATGCGTTATACGTTATACGTTATGCGTTACACGTTATACGTTTTACGTTATTCGTTATACGTTATACGTTATACGTTATTCTTTATACGTTATACGTTATACGTTATTCTTTATACGTCATACGTTATACGTTTTACGATATACGTTATAAGTTATACGTTATACGTTATACGGTATACGTTATACGTTATACGTTATACGTTGTACGTTATACGTTATACGTTAAACGGTATACGTTATACGTTATACGTTATACGTTATAAGTTATACGTTATACGTTATACGTTATTCGTTATACGTTCTTCGTTACACGTTATACGTTATACGTTATGCGTTATACTTTATACGTTATACGTTATACGTAATACGTTATACGTTTTACGTTATACGTTATACGTTATACGTTATACGTTATACGTTATACGTTATACGTTATACATTTTACGATATACGTTATACGTTATACGTTCTACGTTATATGTAATATGTAATGCGTCATACGTTTTACGTTATTCGTTATACGTTATACGTTATACGATATAGGTTATACGTTATACGTTATACGTTATACGTTATACGATATACGTTATACGTTATACGTTATACGTTATACGTTATACGTTATACGTTATACGTTATACGTTATACGTTCTACGTTATACGATATACGTTATACGTTATTCGTTATACGTTCTTCGTTACACGTTATACGTTATACGTTATGCGTTATACGTTTTACGTTATTCGTTATACGTTATACGTTATACGTTATACGTTATACGTTATACGTTATACGTTATACGTTATACATTTTACGATATACGTTATACGTTATACGTTCTACGTTATATGTAATATGTAATGCGTCATACGTTTTACGTTATTCGTTATACGTTATACGTTATACGATATACGTTATACGTTATACGTTATACGTTATACGTTATACGTTATACGTTATACGTTATACGTTATACGTTCTACGTTATACGATATACGTTATACGTTATTCGTTATACGTTCTTCGTTACACGTTATACGTTATACGTTATGCGTTATACGTTTTACGTTATTCGTTATACGTTATACGTTATACGTTATTCTTTATACGTTATACGTTATACGTTATTCTTTATACGTCATACGTTATACGTTTTACGATATACGTTATACGTCATAGGTTATACGTTATACGTTATACGTTATACGTTATACGTTTTACGTTATACGTTATTCGTTATACGTTATACGTTATACGTTATACGTTATACGTTATACGTTATACGTTATACGTTATACGATATACGTTATACGTTATACGTTATACGTTATACGTTATTCTTTATACGTTATACGTTATACGTTCTTCGTTACACGTTATACGTTATACGTTATGCGTTATACGTTATACGTTATGCGTTACACGTTATGCGTTTTACGTTATTCGTTATACGTTATACGTTATACGTTATTCTTTATACGTTATACGTTATACGTTATTCTTTATACGTCATACGTTATACGTTTTACGATATACGTTATAAGTTATACGTTATACGTTATACGTTATACGGTATACGTTATACGTTATACGTTATACGTTGTACGTTATACGTTATACGTTAAACGGTATACGTTATACGTTATACGTTATACGTTATACGTTATACGTTATACGTTATACGTTATTCGTTATACGTTCTTCGTTACACGTTATACGTTATACGTTATGCGTTATACGTTTTACGTTATTCGTTATACGTTATACGTTATACGTTATTCTTTATACGTTATACGTTATACGTTATTCTTTATACGTCATACGTTATACGTTTTACGATATACGTTATACGTCATAGGTTATACGTTATACGTTATTCTTTATGCGTTATACGTTATACGATATACGTTATACGTTATACGTTATACGTTATACGTTATACGTTATACGTTATACGTTATACGTTATACGTTATACGTTATACGTTATACGTTATACGTTATACGTTATACGTTATACGTTATACGTTATACGTTATTCGTTATACGTTCTTCGTTATACGTTATTCGTTATACGTTCTTCGTTACACGTTATACGTTATACGTTATGCGTTATACGTTTTACGTTATTCGTTATACGTTATACGTTATACGTTATTCTTTATACGTTATACGTTATACGTTATTCTTTATACGTCATACGTTATACGTTTTACGATATACGTTATACGTCATAGGTTATACGTTATACGTTATACGTTATACGTTATACGTCTTACGTTATACGTTATTCGTTATACGTTATACGTTATACGTTATACGTTATACGTTATACGTTATACGTTATACGATATATGTTATACGTTATACGTTATACGTTATACGTTATTCTTTATACGTTATACGTTATACGTTCTTCGTTACACGTTATACGTTATACGTTATGCGTTATACGTTATACGTTATGCGTTACACGTTATACGTTTTACGTTATTCGTTATACGTTATACGTTATACGTTATTCTTTATACGTTATACGTTATACGTTATTCTTTATACGTCATACGTTATACGTTTTACGATATACGTTATAAGTTATACGTTATACGTTATACGGTATACGTTATACGTTATACGTTATACGTTGTACGTTATACGTTATACGTTAAACGGTATACGTTATACGTTATACGTTATACGTTATACGTTATACGTTATACGTTATACGTTATACGTTATACGTTTTACGATATACGTTATACGTTATACGTTCTACGTTATACGATATACCTTATACGTTATTCGTTATACGTTCTTTGTTACTCGTTATACGTTATCCGTTATGCGTTATACGTTATACGTTTTACGTTATTCGTTATACGTTATACGTTATACGTTATTCTTTATACGTTATACGTTATACGTTATTCTTTATACGTCATACGTTATACGTTTTACGATATACGTTATAAGTTATACGTTATACGTTATACGGTATACGTTATACGTTATACGTTATACGTTATACGTTATACGTTATACGTTATACGTTATACGTTATACGTTATACGTTATACTTTATACGTTATACGTTATACGTTATACGTTATACGTTATACGTCATTGGTTATACGTTATACGTTATACGTTATACGTTATACGTTTTACGTTATACGTTATTCGTTATACGTTATACGTTATACGTTATACGTTATACGTTATACGTTATACGTTATACGTTATTCGATATACGTTATACGTTATACGTTATACGTTATACGTCATAGGTTATACGTTATACGTTATTCTTTATGCGTTATACGTTATACGATATACGTTATACGTTATACGTTATACGTTATACGTTATACGTTATACGTTATACGTTATACGTTATACGTTACACGTTATACGTTATACGTTATACGTTATACGTTATACGTTATACGTTATACGTTATACGTTATACGTTATACGTTATACGTTATACGTTATACGTGATACGTTATACGTTATACGTTATAGGTTATACGTTATACGTTATACGTTATACGTTATACGTTAAACGTTATACGTTATACGTTATACGTTATACGTTATACGTTATACGTTATACGTTATACGTTATACGTTATACGTTATACGTTATACGTTATACGTTATACGTTATACGTTATACGTTATACGTTATACTTTATACGTTATACGTTATACGCTATACGTTATACGTCATAGGTTATACGTTATACGTTATACGTTATACGTTACATGTTAATCGTTATACGTTTTACGTTATTCGTTATACGTTCTTCGTTACACGTTATACGTTATACGTTATGCGTTATACGTTTTACGTTATACGTTATTCGTTATACGTTATACGTTATACGTTATACGTTATACGTTATACGTTATACGTTATACGTTATACGATATACGTTATACGTTATACGTTATACGTTATACGTCATAGGTTATACGTTATACGTTATTCTTTATGCGTTATACGTTATACGATATACGTTATACGTTATACGGTATACGATATACGTTATGCGTTATACGTTTTACGTTATACGTTATACCTTATACGTTATACGTTATACGTTATACGTTATACGTTATACGTTATACGTTATACGTTATACGTTATACCTTACATGTTAATCGTTATACGTTTTACGTTATTCGTTATACGTTCTTCGTTACACGTTATACGTTATACGTTATGCGTTATACGTTTTACGTTATTCGTGATACGTCATACGTTATACGTCATACGGTATACGTTATACGTTATACGTTATACGTTATACGTTATACGTTATACGTTATACGTTATACGTTATACGTTATACGTTATACGTTATACGTCATACGTTATACGTTATACGTTATACGTTATACGTTATACGTTATACGATATACGTTATACGTTATACGTTATACGTCATAGGTTATACGCTATACGTTATTCTTTATGCGTTATACGTTATACGATATACGTTATACGTTATACGGTATACGATATACGTTATGCGTTATACGTTTTACGTTATTCGTTATATGTTATACGTTATACGTTATACGTTATACGTTATTCTTTATGCGTAATACGTTATACGATATACGTTATACGTTATACGGTATACGATATACGTTATGCGTTATACGTTTTACGTTATACGTTATACGTTATACGTTATACGTTATACGTTATACGTTATACGTTATACGTTATACGGTATACGTTATACGTTATACGTTATACGTTATACGTTATTCGTTATACGTTATACGTTATACGTTATACGTTATACGTTATACGTTCTACGTTATACGATATACGTTATACGTTATTCGTTATACGTGCTTCGTTACACGTTATACGTTATACGTTATGCGTTATACGTTTTACGTTATTCGTTATACGTTATACGTTATACGTTATTCTTTATACGTTATACGTTATACGTTATTCTTTATACGTCATACGTTATACGTTTTACGATATACGTTGTACGTTATACGTTATACGTTATACGGTATACGTTATACGTTATACGTTATACGTTATACGTTATACGTTATACGTTATACGTTATACGTTATACGTTTTACGATATACGTTATACGTTATACGTTCTACGTTATACGATATACCTTATACGTTATTCGTTATACGTTCTTCGTTACACGTTATACGTTATACGTTATGCGTCATACGTTTTACGTTATTCGTTATACGTTATACGTTATACGTTATACGTTATACGTTATACGTTATACGTTATACGTTATACGTTATACGTTATACGTTATACGTTCTACGTTATACGATATACGTTATACGTTATTCGTTATACGTTCTTCGTTACACGTTATACGTTATACGTTATGCGTTATACGTTATACGTTATGCGTTACACGTTATACGTTTTACGTTATTCGTTATACGTTATACGTTATACGTTATTCTTTATACGTTATACGTTATACGTTATTCTTTATACGTCATACGTTATACGTTTTACGATATACGTTATAAGTTATACGTTATACGTTATACGGTATACGTTATACGTTATACGTTATACGTTGTACGTTAAACGTTATACGTTCTACGTTATACGATATACGTTATACGTTATTCGTTATACGTTCTATGTTACACGTTATACGTTATACGTTATACGTTCTACGTTATACGATATACGTTATACGTTATTCGTTATACGTTCTTCGTTACACGTTATACGTTATACGTTATGCGTTATACGTTTTACGTTATTCGTTATACGTTATACGTTATACGTTATACGTTATATGTTTTACGATATACGTTATACGTTATACGTTCTACGTTATACGTAATATGTAATGCGTCATACGTTTTACGTTATTCGTTATACGTTATACGTTATACGTTATACGTTATACGTTATACGATATACGTTATACGTTATACGTTATACGTAATACGTTATACGTTTTACGTTATACGTTATACGTTATACGTTATACGTTATACGTTATACGTTATACGTTATACGTTATACGTTATACATTTTACGATATACGTTATACGTTATACGTTCTACGTTATACGTAATATGTAATGCGTCATACGTTTTACGTTATTCGTTATACGTTATACGTTATACGTTATACGTTATACGTTATACGTAATATGTAATGCGTCATACGTTTTACGTTATTCGTTATACGTTATACGTTATACGTTACACGTTATACGTTATACGTTATACGTTATACGTTATACGTTATACGTAATACGTTATACGTTTTACGTTATACGTTATACGTTATACGTTATACGTTATACGTTATACGTTATACGTTATACATTTTACGATATACGTTATACGTTATACGTTCTACGTTATATGTAATATGTAATGCGTCATACGTTTTACGTTATTCGTTATACGTTATACGTTATACGATATACGTTATACGTTATACGGTATACGTTATACGTTATACGTTATACGTTATACGTTATACGTTATACGTTCTACGTTATACGATATACGTTATACGTTATTCGTTATACGTTCTTCGTTACACGTTATACGTTATACGTTATGCGTTATACGTTTTACGTTATTCGTTATACGTTATACGTTATACGTTATTCTTTATACGTTATACGTTATACGTTATTCTTTATACGTCATACGTTATACGTTTTACGATATACGTTATACGTCATAGGTTATACGTTATACGTTATACGTTATACGTTATACGTTTTACGTTATACGTTATTCGTTATACGTTATACGTTATACGTTATACGTTATACGTTATACGTTATACGTTATACGTTATACGATATACGTTATACGTTATACGTTATACGTTATACGTTATTCTTTATACGTTATACGTTATACGTTCTTCGTTACACGTTATACGTTATACGTTATGCGTTATACGTTATACGTTATGCGTTACACGTTATACGTTTTACGTTATTCGTTATACGTTATACGTTATACGTTATTCTTTATACGTTATACGTTATACGTTATTCTTTATACGTCATACGTTATACGTTTTACGATATACGTTATAAGTTATACGTTATACGTTATACGGTATACGTTATACGTTATACGTTATACGTTGTACGTTATACGTTATACGTTAAACGGTATACGTTATACGTTATACGTTATACGTTATACGTTATACGTTATACGTTATACGTTATTCGTTATACGTTCTTCGTTACACGTTATACGTTATACGTTATGCGTTATACGTTTTACGTTATTCGTTATACGTTATACGTTATACGTTATACGTTATTCTTTATACGTTATACGTTATACGTTATTCTTTATACGTCATACGTTATACGTTTTACGATATACGTTATACGTCATAGGTTATACGTTATACGTTATTCTTTATGCGTTATACGTTATACGATATACGTTATACGTTATACGTTATACGTTATACGTTATACGTTATACGTTATACGTTATACGTTATACGTTATACGTTATACGTTATACGTTATACGTTATACGTTATACGTTATACGTTATACGTTATACGTTATACGTTATACGTTATACGTTATACGTTATACGTTATACGTTATACGTTATTCGTTATACGTTCTTCGTTATACGTTATTCGTTATACGTTCTTCGTTACACGTTATACGTTATACGTTATGCGTTATACGTTTTACGTTATTCGTTATACGTTATACGTTATACGTTATTCTTTATACGTTATACGTTATACGTTATTCTTTATACGTCATACGTTATACGTTTTACGATATACGTTATACGTCATAGGTTATACGTTATACGTTATACGTTGTACGTTATACGTCTTACGTTATACGTTATTCGTTATACGTTATACGTTATACGTTATACGTTATACGTTATACGTTATACGTTATACGATATATGTTATACGTTATACGTTATACGTTATACGTTATACGTTATGCGTTACACGTTATACGTTTTACGTTATTCGTTATACGTTATACGTTATACGTTATTCTTTATACGTTATACGTTATACGTTATTCTTTATACGTCATACGTTATACGTTTTACGATATACGTTATAAGTTATACGTTATACGTTATACGGTATACGTTATACGTTATACGTTATACGTTGTACGTTATACGTTATACGTTAAACGGTATACGTTATACGTTATACGTTATACGTTATACGTTATACGTTATACGTTATACGTTATACGTTTTACGATATACGTTATACGTTATACGTTCTACGTTATACGATATACCTTATACGTTATTCGTTATACGTTCTTTGTTACACGTTATACGTTATCCGTTATGCGTTATACGTTATACGTTTTACGTTATTCGTTATACGTTATACGTTATACGTTATACGCTATACGTTATACGTCATAGGTTATACGTTATACGTTATACGTTATACGTTACATGTTAATCGTTATACGTTTTACGTTATTCGTTATACGTTCTTCGTTACACGTTATACGTTATACGTTATGCGTTATACGTTTTACGTTATACGTTATTCGTTATACGTTATACGTTATACGTTATACGTTATACGTTATACGTTATACGTTATACGTTATACGTTATACGATATACGTTATACGTTATACGTTATACGTTATACGTCATAGGTTATACGTTATACGTTATTCTTTATGCGTTATACGTTATACGATATACGTTATACGTTATACGGTATACGATATACGTTATGCGTTATACGTTTTACGTTATACGTTATACCTTATACGTTATACGTTATACGTTATACGTTATACGTTATACGTTATACGTTATACGTTATACGTTACATGTTAATCGTTATACGTTTTACGTTATTCGTTATACGTTCTTCGTTACACGTTATACGTTATACGTTATGCGTTATACGTTTTACGTTATTCGTGATACGTCATACGTTATACGTTATACGTCATAGGTTATACGTTATACGTTATACGTTATACGTTATACGTTATACGATATACGTTATACGTTATACGTTATACGTTATACGTTATACGTTATACGTTATACGTTATACGTTACACGTTATTCGTAATACATTATACGTGATACGGTATACGTTGTAGGTTATACGTTATACGTTATACGTTATACGTTATGCGTTATACGTTACATGTTATACGTTACGCGTTATACGTTTTACGATATACGTTATACGTTATACGTTATACGTTATACGTTATACGTTATACGTTATACGTTATACGTTATACGTTATACGTGATACGTTATACGTGATACGTTATACGTTATGCGTTATGCGTTTTACGTTATACGTTATACGTTATACGTTATACGTTTTACGATATCCGTTATACGTTATACGTTATACGCTATACGTTATACGTCATACGTTATACGTTATACGTTATACGTTTTACGTTATACGTTATACGTCATACGTTATACGTTATACGTTATACGTTATACGTTATACGTTATACGTTATACGTTATACGTTATACGTTATACGTTATACGTTATACGTTATACGTTATACGTTATGCGTTATACGTTATAGGTTATACGTTATACGTTATACGTTATACTTTATACGTTATACGTTATACGTTATACGTTATACGTTATATGTTATACGTTATACGGTATACGTTATACGTTATACGTTATACGTTATACGTTATACGTTATACGTTATACGTTATACGTTATACGTTATACGTTATACGTTATACGTTATACGTTATACGTTATACGTTATACGTTATACGTTATACGTTATACGTTATACCTTATACGTTATACGTTATACGTTATACGTTATACGTTATACGTTATACGTTATACGTTACACGTTATTCGTAATACATTATACGTGATACGGTATACGTTGTAGGTTATACGTTATACGTTATACGTTATACGTTATGCGTTATACGTTACATGTTATACGTTCTACGTTATACGTTATACGTTACATGTTATACGTTCTACGTTATACGTTATACGTTATACGTTATACGTTATACGTTATACGTTATACGTTATACGTTATACGTTATACGTTATACGTTATACGTTATACGTTATACGTCATAGGTTATACGTTATACGTTATTCGTTAGGCGTTATACGTTATACGTTATACGTTATACGTTATACGTTATACGTTATACGTTATACGTTATACGTTATACGTTATACGTTATACGTTATACGTCATAGGTTATACGTTATACGTTATTCGTTAGGCGTTATACGTTATACGTTATACGTTATACGTTATACGTTATACGGTATACGATATACGTTATGCGTTATATGTTATAGGATATACGTTATACGTTATACGTTATACCTTATACGTTATACGTTATACGTTATACGTTATACGTTATACGTTATACGTTATACGTTACACGTTATTCGTAATACATTATACGTGATACGGTATACGTTATACGTTATACGTTATACGTTATACGTTATACGTTATACGTTATACGTTATACGTTATACGTTATACGTTATACGTTATACGTTATACGTTATACGTTATACGTTATACGTTATACGTTATACGTTATACGTTATACGTTATACGTTATACGTTATACGTTATACGTTATACGTTATACGTTATACGTTATACGTTATACGTTATACGTTATACGTTATACGTTATACGTTATACGTTATACGTTATACGTTATACGTTATACGTTATACGTTATACGTTATACGTTATACGTTATACGTTATACGTTATACGTTATACGTTATACGTTATACGTTATACGTTATACGTTATACGTTATACGTTATACGTTATACGGTATACGTTATACGTTATACGTTATACGTTATACGTTATACGTTATACGTTATGCGTTATACGTTTTACGTTATACGTTATACGTTATACGTTATACGGTATACGTTATATGTTATACGTTATACGTTATACGTTATACGTTATACGTTATACGTTATACGTTATACGCTATACGTTATACGTTATACGGTATACGTTATATGTTATACGTTATACGTTATGCGTTATACGTTATACGTTATGCGTTATACGTTTTACGTTATTCGTTATACGTCTTACGTTATTCGTGATACGTTATACGTTATACGTTATGCGTTACACGTTATACGTTATACGTTATACGTTATACGTTATACGTTATACGTCATAGGTTATACGTTATACGTTATTCTTTATGCGTTGTACGTTATACGTTATACGTTATACGTTATACGTTAAACCATATACGTTATACGTTATACGATACACGTTATACGTTATACGTTATACGATACACGTTATACGTTATACGTTATACGTTATACGTTATACGTCACAGGTTATACGTTATACGTTATTCTTTATGCGTTGTACGTTATACGTTATACGTTATACGTTATACGGTGTACGATATACGTTATGCGTTATACGTTTTACGTTATTCGTTATACGTTATACGTTATACGTTTTACGTTATACGTTATACTTTATACGTTATACGTTATACGTTATACGTTATACGTTATACGTTATACGTTATACGTTATACGTTATACGTTATATAATACGTTATACGTTATACGTTATACGTTATACGTGATACGTCATACGTAATACGTTATACGTTATACGTTATACGTTATACGTTATACGTTATACGTTATACGTTATACGTTATACGTTACAGCTTATACGTTATACGTTATACGTTATACGTTATACGATATACGTTACACGTTATTCGTTATACGTTCTTCGTTTCACGTTATACGTTATACGTTATGCGTTATACGTTTTACGTTATTCGTTATACGTTATACGTTATACGTTATAGGTTATACGTTATACGTTACACGTTATACGTTACACGTTATTCGTAATACATTATACGTGATACGGTATACGTTGTACGTTATACGTTATACGTTATACGTTATACGTCATAGGTTATACGTTATACGTTATTCGTTAGGCGTTATACGTTATACGTTATACGTTATACGTTATACGTTATACGGTATACGATATACGTTATGCGTTATATGTTATACGATATACGTTATACGTTATACGTTATACGTTATACGTTATACGTTATACGTTACACGTTATTCGTAATACATTATACGTTATACGTTATACGTTATACGTTTTACGTTATACGTTATACGTTATACGTTACACGTTATACGTTACGCGTTATACGTTTTACGATATACGTTATACGTTATACGTTATACGTTATACGTTATACGTTATACGTTATACGTTATACGTTATACGTTATACGTGATACGTTATACGTGATACGTTATACGTTATGCGTTATGCGTTTTACGTTATACGTTATACGTTATACGTTATACGTTTTACGATATCCGTTATACGTTATACGTTATACGCTATACGTTATACGTCATACGTTATACGTTATACGTTATACGTTTTACGTTATACGTTATACGTCATACGTTATACGTTATACGTTATACGTTATACGTTATACGTTATACGTTATACGTTATACGTTATACGTTATACGTTATACGTTATACGTTATACGTTATACGTTATGCGTTATACGTTATAGGTTATACGTTATACGTTATACGTTATACTTTATACGTTATACGTTATACGTTATACGTTATACGTTATACGTTATACGTTATACGTTATACGTTATACGTTATACGTTATACGTTATACGTTATACGTTATACGTTATACGTTATACGTTATACGTTATACGTTATACGGTATACGTTATACGTTATACGTTATACGTTATACGTTATACGTTATACGTTATGCGTTATACGTTTTACGTTATACGTTATACGTTATACGTTATACGGTATACGTTATATGTTATACGTTATACGTTATACGTTATACGTTATACGTTATACGTTATACGTTATACGCTATACGTTATACGTTATACGGTATACGTTATATGTTATACGTTATACGTTATGCGTTATACGTTATACGTTATGCGTTATACGTTTTACGTTATTCGTTATACGTCTTACGTTATTCGTGATACGTTATACGTTATACGTTATGCGTTACACGTTATACGTTATACGTTATACGTTATACGTTATACGTTATACGTCATAGGTTATACGTTATACGTTATTCTTTATGCGTTGTACGTTATACGTTATACGTTATACGTTATACGTTAAACCATATACGTTATACGTTATACGATACACGTTATACGTTATACGTTATACGATACACGTTATACGTTATACGTTATACGTTATACGTTATACGTCACAGGTTATACGTTATACGTTATTCTTTATGCGTTGTACGTTATACGTTATACGTTATACGTTATACGGTGTACGATATACGTTATGCGTTATACGTTTTACGTTATTCGTTATACGTTATACGTTATACGTTTTACGTTATACGTTATACTTTATACGTTATACGTTATACGTTATACGTTATACGTTATACGTTATACGTTATACGTTATACGTTATACGTTATATAATACGTTATACGTTATACGTTATACGTTATACGTGATACGTCATACGTAATACGTTATACGTTATACGTTATACGTTATACGTTATACGTTATACGTTATACGTTATACGTTATACGTTACAGCTTATACGTTATACGTTATACGTTATACGTTATACGATATACGTTACACGTTATTCGTTATACGTTCTTCGTTTCACGTTATACGTTATACGTTATGCGTTATACGTTTTACGTTATTCGTTATACGTTATACGTTATACGTTATAGGTTATACGTTATACGTTACACGTTATACGTTACACGTTATTCGTAATACATTATACGTGATACGGTATACGTTGTACGTTATACGTTATACGTTATACGTTATACGTCATAGGTTATACGTTATACGTTATTCGTTAGGCGTTATACGTTATACGTTATACGTTATACGTTATACGTTATACGGTATACGATATACGTTATGCGTTATATGTTATACGATATACGTTATACGTTATACGTTATACGTTATACGTTATACGTTATACGTTACACGTTATTCGTAATACATTATACGTTATACGTTATACGTTATACGTTTTACGTTATACGTTATACGTTATACGTTACACGTTATACGTTACGCGTTATACGTTTTACGATATACGTTATACGTTATACGTTATACGTTATACGTTATACGTTATACGTTATACGTTATACGTTATACGTTATACGTGATACGTTATACGTGATACGTTATACGTTATGCGTTATGCGTTTTACGTTATACGTTATACGTTATACGTTATACGTTTTACGATATCCGTTATACGTTATACGTTATACGCTATACGTTATACGTCATACGTTATACGTTATACGTTATACGTTTTACGTTATACGTTATACGTCATACGTTATACGTTATACGTTATACGTTATACGTTATACGTTATACGTTATACGTTATACGTTATACGTTATACGTTATACGTTATACGTTATACGTTATACGTTATGCGTTATACGTTATAGGTTATACGTTATACGTTATACGTTATACTTTATACGTTATACGTTATACGTTATACGTTATACGTTATACGTTATACGTTATACGGTATACGTTATACGTTATACGTTATACGTTATACGTTATACGTTATACGTTATACGTTATACGTTATACGTTATACGTTATACGTTATACGTTATACGTTATACGTTATACGTTATACGTTATACGTTATACGTTATACGTCATACCTTATACGTTATACGTTATACGTTATACGTTATACGTTATACGTTATACGTTATACGTTACACGTTATTCGTAATACATTATACGTGATACGGTATACGTTGTAGGTTATACGTTATACGTTATACGTTATACGTTATGCGTTATACGTTACATGTTATACGTTCTACGTTATACGTTATACGTTACATGTTATACGTTCTACGTTATACGTTATACGTTATACGTTATACGTTATACGTTATACGTTATACGTTATACGTTATACGTTATACGTTATACGTTATACGTTATACGTTATACGTCATAGGTTATACGTTATACGTTATTCGTTAGGCGTTATACGTTATACGTTATACGTTATACGTTATACGTTATACGTTATACGTTATACGTTATACGTTATACGTTATACGTTATACGTTATACGTCATAGGTTATACGTTATACGTTATTCGTTAGGCGTTATACGTTATACGTTATACGTTATACGTTATACGTTATACGGTATACGATATACGTTATGCGTTATATGTTATAGGATATACGTTATACGTTATACGTTATACCTTATACGTTATACGTTATACGTTATACGTTATACGTTATACGTTATACGTTATACGTTACACGTTATTCGTAATACATTATACGTGATACGGTATACGTTGTAGGTTATACGTTATACGTTATACGTTATACGTTATACGTTATACGTTATACGTTATACGTTATACGTTATACGTTATACGTTACACGTTATTCGTAATACATTATACGTGATACGGTATACGTTGTACGTTATACGTTATACGTTATACGTTATACGTTATACGTTATACGTTATACGTTATACGTTATACGTTATACGTTATACGTTATACGTTATACGTTATACGTTATACGTTATGCGTTATACGTTACATGTTATACGTTCTACGTTATACGTTATACGTTACATGTTATACGTTCTACGTTATACGTTATACGTTATACGTTATACGTTATACGTTATACGTTATACGTTATACGTTATACGTTATACGTTATACGTTATACGTTATACGTTATACGTTATACGTCATAGGTTATACGTTATACGTTATTCGTTAGGCGTTATACGTTATACGTTATACGTTATACGTTATACGTTATACGTTATACGTTATACGTTATACGTTATACGTTATACGTTATACGTTATACGTTATACGTTTTACGTTATACGTTATACGTTATACATTGTACGTTATACGTTACGTTATACCTTATACGTTATACGTTATACGTTATACGTTATACGGTATACGGTATACGTTATACGTTATGCGTTATACGATATACGTTATGCGTTATATGTTATACGATATACGTTATACGTTATACGTTATACGTTATACGTTATACGTTATACGTTACACGTTATTCGTAATACATTATACGTTATACGTTATACGTTATACGTTTTACGTTATACGTTATACGTTATACGTTACACGTTATACGTTACGCGTTATACGTTTTACGATATACGATATACGTTATACGTTATACGTTATACGTTATACGTTATACGTTATACATTATACGTTATACGTTATACGTTATACGTGATACGTTATACGTGATACGTTATACGTTATGCGTTATACGTTTTACGTTATACGTTATACGTTATACGTTATACGTTTTACGATATACGTTATACGTTATACGTTATACGCTATACGTTATACGTCATACGTTATACGTTATACGTTATACGTTTTACGTTATACGTTATACGTCATACGTTATACGTTATACGTTATACGTTATACGTTATACGTTATAAGTTATACGTTATACGTTATACGTTATACGTTATACGTTATACGTTATACGTTAGACGTTATACGTTATACGTTATACGTTATAGGTTATACGTTATACGTTATACGTTATACTTTATACGTTATACGTTATACGTTATACGTTATACGTTATACGGTATACGTTATACGTTATACGTTATACGTTATACGTTATACGTTATACGTTATACGTTATACGTTATACGTTATACGTTATACGTTATACGTTATACGTTATACGTTATACGTTATACGTTATACGTTACACGTTATACGTTATACCTTATACGTTATACGTTATACGTTATACGTTATACGTTATACGTTATACGTTATACGTTACACGTTATTCGTAATACATTATACGTGATACGGTATACGTTGTAGGTTATACGTTATACGTTATACGTTATACGTTATACGTTATACGTTATACGTTATACGTTATACGTTATACGTTATACGTTATACGTTATACGTTATACGTTATACGTTACACGTTATTCGTAATACATTATACGTGATACGGTATACGTTGTACGTTATACGTTATACGTTATACGTTATACGTTATACGTTATACGTTATACGTTATACGTTATACGTTATACGTTATACGTTATACGTTTTACGTTATACGTTATACGTTATACATTGTACGTTATACGTTATACGTTATACCTTATACGTTATACGTTATACGTTATACGTTATACGGTATACGGTATACGTTATACGTTATGCGTTATACGATATACGTTATGCGTTATATGTTATACGATATACGTTATACGTTATACGTTATACGTTATACGTTATACGTTATACGTTATACGTTACACGTTATTCGTAATACATTATACGTTATACGTTATACGTTATACGTTTTACGTTATACGTTATACGTTATACGTTACACGTTATACGTTACACGTTATACGTTTTACGATATACGTTATACGTTATACGTTATACGTTATACGTTATACGTTATACGTTATACGTTATACGTTATACGTGATACGTTATACGTGATACGTTATACGTTATGCGTTATACGTTTTACGTTATACGTTATACGTTATACGTTATACGTTTTACGATATACGTTATACGTTATACGTTATACGCTATACGTTATACGTTATACGTTATACGTTATACGTTATACGTTTTACGTTATACGTTATACGTCACACGTTATACGTTATACGTTATACGTTATACGTTATACGTTATACGTTATACGTTATACGTTATACGTTATACGTTATACGTTATACGGTATACGTTATACGTTATACGTTATACGTTATACGTTATACGTTATACGTTATACGTTATACGTTATACGTTATGCGTTATACGTTATACGTTATACGTTATACGTTATACGTTATACGTTATACGTTATACCTTATACGTTATACGTTATACGTTATACGTTATACGTTATACGTTATTCGTTATACGTTATACGCTATACGTTATACGTTATACGTTACACGTTATTCGTAATACATTATACGTGATACGGTATACGTTGTACGTCATACGTTATACGTTATACGTTATACGTTATACGATATACGTTATACGTTATACGTTATACGTTATACGTTATACGTTATACGTTATACGTTATACGTTATACGTGATACGTTATACGTGATACCTTATACGTTATACGTTATACGTTATACGTTATACGTTATACGTTATACGTTATACGTTATACGTCATAGGTTATACGTTACACGTTATTCGTTAGGCGTTATACGTTAGACGTTATACGTTATACGTTATACGTTATACGTTATACGTTATACGGTATACGATATACGTTATACGTTATATAATACGTTATGCGTTATACGTTTTACGTTATTCGTTATACGTTATACGTAATACGTTATACGTTATACGTTATACGTTATACGTTATACGTTATACGTTACACGTTATTCGTAACACATTATACGTGATACGGTATACGTTGTACGTCATACGTTATACGTTATACGTTATACGTTATACCTTATACGTTATACGTTATACGTTATACGTTATACGTTATACGTTATACGTTATACGTTATACGTTATACGCTATACGTTATACGATATACGTTACACGTTATTCGTAATACATTATACGTGATACGGTATACGTTGTACGTCATACGTTATACGTTATACGTTATACGTTATACGTTTTACGTTATACGTTATACGTTATACGTTACACGTTATACGTTACACGTTATACGTTTTACGATATACGTTATACGTTATACGTTATATGTTATACGTTATACGTTATACGTTATACGTTATACGTTATACGTTATACGTTATACGTGATACGTTATACGTGATACGTTATACGTTATACGTTATACGTTATACGTTATACGTTATACCTCATACGTTATACGTTATACGTTATACGTTATGCGTTATACGTTATACGTTATACGTTATACGTTATACGTTATACGTTATACGTTATACGTTATACGCTATAGGTTATACGTTATACGTTATACGTTATACGTTATACGTTATACGTTATACGTTATACGTTATACGTTATACCTTATACGTTATACGTTATACGTTATACGTTATACGTTATACGTTATACGTTATACGTTATACGTTATACGTTATACGTTATACCTTATACGTTATACGTTATACGTTATACGTTATACGTTATACGTTATACGTTATACGTTATACGTTATACGTTATACGTTATACGTTATACGTTATACGATATACGTGATACGTTATACGTTATACGTTATACGTTATACGTCATAGGTTATACGTTACACGTTATTCGTTAGGCGTTATACGTTATACGTTATACGTTATACGTTATACGTTATACGTTATACGTTATACGGTATACGATATACGTTATACGTTATATAATACGTTATGCGTTATACGTTTTACGTTATTCGTTATACGTTATACGTTATACGTTATACGTTATACGTTATACGTTATACGTTATACGTTATACGTTATACGTTATACGTTATACGTTATACGTCATAGGTTATACGTTATACGTTATACGTTATACGTTATACGTCATAGTTTATACGTTATACGTTATTCGTTAGGCGTTATACGTTATACGTTATACGTTATACGTTATACGTTATACGGTATACGATATACGTTATGCGTTATATGTTATACGATATACGTTATACGTTATACGTTATACGTTATACGTTATACGTTATACGTTATACGTTATACGTTATACGCTATAGGTTATACGTTATACGTTATACGTTATACGTTATACGTTATACGTTATACGTTATACGTTATACGTTATACCTTATACGTTATACGTTATACGTTATACGTTATACGTTATACGTTATACGTTATACGTTATACGTTATACGTTATACGTTATACGTTATACGTTATACGTTATACGTTATACGTTATACGTTATACGTTATACGTTATACGTTATACGTTATACGTTATACGTTTTACGTTATACGTTATACGTTATGCATTGTACGTTATACGTTATACGTTATACCTTATACGTTATACGTTATACGTTATACGTTATACGGTATACGGTATACGTTATACGTTATGCGTTATACGATATACGTTATGCGTTATATGTTATACGATATACGTTATACGTTATACGTTATACGTTATACGTTATACGTTACACGTTATTCGTAATACATTATACGTGATACGGTATACGTTGTACGTTATACGTTATACGTTATACGTTATACGTCATAGTTTATACGTTATACGTTATTCGTTAGGCGTTATACGTTATACGTTATACGTTATACGTTATACGTTATACGGTATACGATATACGTTATGCGTTATATGTTATACGATATACGTTATACGTTATACGTTATACGTTATACGTTATACGTTATACGTTACACGTTATTCGTAATACATTATACGTTATACGTTATACGTTATACGTTTTACGTTATACGTTATACGTTATACGTTACACGTTATACGTTACGCGTTATACGTTTTACGATATACGTTATACGTTATACGTTATACGTTATACGTTATACGTTATACGTTATACGTTATACGTTATACGTTATACGTTATACGTTATACGTGATACGTTATACGTGATACGTTATACGTTATGCGTTATGCGTTTTACGTTATGCGTTATACGTTATACGTTATACGTTTTACGATATCCGTTATACGTTATACGTTATACGCTATACGTTATACGTCATACGTTATACGTTATACGTTATACGTTTTACGTTATACGTTATACGTCATACGTTATACGTTATACGTTATACGTTATACGTTATACGTTATACGTTATACGTTATACGTTATACGTTATGCGTTATACGTTATACGTTATACGTTATACGTTATACGTTATACGTTATACGTTATAGGTTATACGTTATACGTTATACGTTATACTTTATACGTTATACGTTATACGTTATACGTTATACGTTATATGTTATACGTTATACGGTATACGTTATACGTTATACGTTATACGTTATACGTTATACGTTATACGTTATACGTTATACGTTATACGTTATACGTTATACGTTATACGTTATACGTTATACGTTATACGTTATACGTTATACGTTATACGTTATACCTTATACGTTATACGTTATACGTTATACGTTATACGTTATACGTTATACGTTATACGTTACACGTTATTCGTAATACATTATACGTGATACGGTATACGTTGTAGGTTATACGTTATACGTTATACGTTATACGTTATGCGTTATACGTTACATGTTATACGTTCTACGTTATACGTTATACGTTACATGTTATACGTTCTACGTTATACGTTATACGTTATACGTTATACGTTATACGTTATACGTTATACGTTATACGTTATACGTTATACGTTATACGTTATACGTTATACGTTATACGTTATACGTTATACGTCATAGGTTATACGTTATACGTTATTCGTTAGGCGTTATACGTTATACGTTATACGTTATACGTTATACGTTATACGTTATACGTTATACGTTATACGTTATACGTTATACGTTATACGTTATACGTTATACGTTATACGTTATACGTTATACGTCATAGGTTATACGTTATACGTTATTCGTTAGGCGTTATACGTTATACGTTATACGTTATACGTTATACGTTATACGGTATACGATATACGTTATGCGTTATATGTTATAGGATATACGTTATACGTTATACGTTATACGTTATACGTTATACGTTATACGTTATACGTTACACGTTATTCGTAATACATTATACGTGATACGGTATACGTTGTACGTTATACGTTATACGTTATACGTTATACGTTATACGTTATACGTTATACGTTATACGTTATACGTTATACGTTATACGTTATACGTTATACGTTATACGTTATACGTTATGCGTTAAACGTTACATGTTATACGTTCTACGTTATACGTTATACGTTACATGTTATACGTTCTACGTTATACGTTATACGTTATACGTTATACGTTATACGTTATACGTTATACGTTATACGTTATACGTTATATGTTATACGTTATACGGTATACGTTATACGTTATACGTTATACGTTATACGTTATACGTTATACGTTATACGTTATACGTTATACGTTATACGTTATACGTTATACGTTATACGTTATACGTTATACGTTATACGTTATACGTTATACGTTATACCTTATACGTTATACGTTATACGTTATACGTTATACGTTATACGTTATACGTTATACGTTATACGTTACACGTTATTCGTAATACATTATACGTGATACGGTATACGATGTAGGTTATACGTTATACGTTATACGTTATACGTTATGCGTTATACGTTACATGTTATACGTTCTACGTTATACGTTATACGTTACATGTTATACGTTCTACGTTATACGTTATACGTTATACGTTATACGTTATACGTTATACGTTATACGTTATACGTTATACGTTATACGTTATACGTTATACGTTATACGTTATACGTTATACGTCATAGGTTATACGTTATACGTTATTCGTTAGGCGTTATACGTTATACGTTATACGTTATACGTTATACGTTATACGTTATACGTTATACGTTATACGTTATACGTTATACGTTATACGTTATACGTTATACGTTATACGTTATACGTTATACGTTATACGTTATACGTCATAGGTTATACGTTATACGTTATTCGTTAGGCGTTATACGTTATACGTTATACGTTATACGTTATACGTTATACGGTATACGATATACGTTATGCGTTATATGTTATAGGATATACGTTATACGTTATACGTTATACGTTATACGTTATACGTTATACGTTATACGTTACACGTTATTCGTAATACATTATACGTGATACGGTATACGTTGTACGTTATACGTTATACGTTATACGTTATACGTTATACGTTATACGTTATACGTTATACGTTATACGTTATACGTTATACGTTATACGTTATACGTTATACGTTATACGTTATGCGTTATACGTTACATGTTATACGTTCTACGTTATACGTTATACGTTACATGTTATACGTTCTACGTTATACGTTATACGTTATACGTTATACGTTATACGTTATACGTTATACGTTATACGTTATACATTATACGTTATACGTTATACGTTATACGTTATACGTTATACGTTATACGTCATAGGTTATACGTTATACGTTATTCGTTAGGCGTTATACGTTATACGTTATACGTTATACGTTATACGTTATACGTTATACGTTATACGTTATACGTTATACGTTATACGTTATACGTTATACGTTATACGTTTTACGTTATACGTTATACGTTATACATTGTACGTTATACGTTATACGTTATACCTTATACGTTATACGTTATACGTTATACGTTATACGGTATACGGTATACGTTATACGTTATGCGTTATACGATATACGTTATGCGTTATATGTTATACGATATACGTTATACGTTATACGTTATACGTTATACGTTATACGTTATACGTTACACGTTATTCGTAATACATTATACGTGATACGGTATACGTTGTACGTTATACGTTATACGTTATACGTTATACGTCATAGGTTATACGTTATACGTTATTCGTTAGGCGTTATACGTTATACGTTATACGTTATACGTTATACGTTATACGGTATACGATATACGTTATGCGTTATATGTTATACGATATACGTTATACGTTATACGTTATACGTTATACGTTATACGTTATACGTTACACGTTATTCGTAATACATTATACGTTATACGTTATACGTTATACGTTTTACGTTATACGTTATACGTTATACGTTACACGTTATACGTTACGCGTTATACGTTTTACGATATACGTTATACGTTATACGTTATACGTTATACGTTATACGTTATACGTTATACGTTATACGTTATACGTTATACGTGATACGTTATACGTGATACGTTATACGTTATGCGTTATACGTTTTACGTTATACGTTATACGTTATACGTTATACGTTTTACGATATACGTTATACGTTATACGTTATACGCTATACGTTATACGTCATACGTTATACGTTATACGTTATACGTTTTACGTTATACGTTATACGTCATACGTTATACGTTATACGTTATACGTTATACGTTATACGTTATAAGTTATACGTTATACGTTATACGTTATACGTTATACGTTATACGTCATACGTTAGACGTTATACGTTATACGTTATACGTTATAGGTTATACGTTATACGTTATACGTTATACTTTATACGTTATACGTTATACGTTATACGTTATACGTTATACGTTATACGTTATACGGTATACGTTATACGTTATACGTTATACGTTATACGTTATACGTTATACGTTATACGTTATACGTTATACGTTATACGTTATACGTTATACGTTATACGGAATACGTTATACGTTATACGTTATACGTTATACGTTATACGTTACACGTTATACGTTATACCTTATACGTTATACGTTATACGTTATACGTTATACGTTATACGTTATACGTTATACGTTATACGTTATACGGTATACGATATCCGTTATGCGTTATATGTTATACGATATACGTTATACGTTATACGTTATACGTTATACGTTATACGTTATACGTTACACGTTATTCGTAATACATTATACGTTATACGTTATACGTTATACGTTTTACGTTATACGTTATACGTTATACGTTACACGTTATACGTTACGCGTTATACGTTTTACGATATACGTTATACGTTATACTTTATACGTTATACGTTATACGTTATACGTTATACGTTATACGTTATACGTTATACGTGATACGTTATACGTGATACGTTATACGTTATGCGTTATACGTTTTACGTTATACGTTATACGTTATACGTTATACGTTTTACGATATACGTTATACGTTATACGTTATACGCTATACGTTATACGTCATACGTTATACGTTATACGTTATACGTTTTACGTTATACGTTATACGTCATACGTTATACGTTATACGTTATACGTTATACGTTATACGTTATAAGTTATACGTTATACGTTATACGTTATACGTTATACGTCTTACGTTATACGTTAGACGTTATACGTTATACGTTATACGTTATAGGTTATACGTTATACGTTATACGTTATACTTTATACGTTATACGTTATACGTTATACGTTATACGTTATACGTTATACGTTATACGGTATACGTTATACGTTATACGTTATACGTTATACGTTATACGTTATACGTTATACGTTATACGTTATACGTTATACGTTATACGTTATACGTTATACGTTATACGTTATACGTTATACGTTATACGTTACACGTTATACGTTATACCTTATACGTTATACGTTATACGTTATACGTTATACGTTATACGTTATACGTTATACGTTACACGTTATGCGTAATACATTATACGTGATACGGTATACGTTGTAGGTTATACGTTATACGTTATACGTTATACGTTATACGTTATACGTTATACGTTATACGTTATACGTTATACGTTATACGTTATACGTCATAGGTTATACGTTATACGTTATTCGTTAGGCGTTATACGTTATACGTTATACGTTATACGTTATACGTTATACGGTATACGATATACGTTATGCGTTATATGTTATACGATATACGTTATACGTTATACGTTATACGTTATACGTTATACGTTATACGTTACACGTTATTCGTAATACATTATACGTTATACGTTATACGTTATACGTTTTACGTTATACGTTATACGTTATACGTTACACGTTATACGTTACGCGTTATACGTTTTACGATATACGTTATACGTTATACGTTATAGATTATACGTTATACGTTATACGTTATACGTTATACGTTATACGTTATACGTGATACGTTATACGTGATACGTTATACGTTATGCGTTATACGTTTTACGTTATACGTTATACGTTATACGTTATACGTTTTACGATATACGTTATACGTTATACGTTATACGCTATACGTTATACGTCATACGTTATACGTTATACGTTATACGTTTTACGTTATACGTTATACGTCATACGTTATACGTTATACGTTATACGTTATACGTTATACGTTATAAGTTATACGTTATACGTTATACGTTATACGTTATACGTTATACGTTATACGTTATACGTTATACGTTAGACGTTATACGTTATACGTTATACGTTATAGGTTATACGTTATACGTTATACGTTATACTTTATACGTTATACGTTATACGTTATACGTTATACGTTATACGTTATACGTTATACGGTATACGTTATACGTTATACGTTATACGTTATACGTTATACGTTATACGTTATACGTTATACGTTATACGTTATACGTTATACGTTATACGTTATACGGAATACGTTATACGTTATACGTTATACGTTATACGTTATACGTTACACGTTATACGTTATACCTTATACGTTATACGTTATACGTTATACGTTATACGTTATACGTTATACGTTATACGTTATACGTTATACGGTATACGATATACGTTATGCGTTATATGTTATACGATATACGTTATACGTTATACGTTATACGTTATACGTTATACGTTATACGTTATACGTTACACGTTATTCGTAATACATTATACGTTATACGTTATACGTTATACGTTTTACGTTATACGTTATACGTTATACGTTACACGTTATACGTTACGCGTTATACGTTTTACGATATACGTTATACGTTATACGTTATACGTTATACGTTATACGTTATACGTTATACGTTATACGTTATACGTTATACGTGATACGTTATACGTGATACGTTATACGTTATGCGTTATACGTTTTACGTTATACGTTATACGTTATACGTTATACGTTTTACGATATACGTTATACGTTATACGTTATACGCTATACGTTATACGTCATACGTTATACGTTTTACGTTATACGTTTTACGTTATACGTTATACGTCATACGTTATACGTTATACGTTATACGTTATACGTTATACGTTATAAGTTATACGTTATACGTTATACGTTATACGTTATACGTTATACGTTATACGTTAGACGTTATACGTTATACGTTATACGTTATAGGTTATACGTTATACGTTATACGTTATACTTTATACGTTATACGTTATACGTTATACGTTATACGTTATACGTTATACGTTATACGGTATACGTTATACGTTATACGTTATACGTTATACGTTATACGTTATACGTTATACGTTATACGTTATACGTTATACGTTATACGTTATACGTTATACGTTATACGTTATACGTTATACGTTATACGTTACACGTTATACGTTATACCTTATACGTTATACGTTATACGTTATACGTTATACGTTATACGTTATACGTTATACGTTACACGTTATTCGTAATACATTATACGTGATACGGTATACGTTGTACGTTATACGTTATACGTTATACGTTATACGTTATACGTTATACGTTATACGTTATACGTTATACGTTATACGTTATACGTTATACGTTACACGTTATTCGTAATACATTATACGTGATACGGTATACGTTGTAGGTTATACGTTATACGTTATACGTTATACGTTATACGTTATACGTTATACGTTATACGTTATACGTTATACGTTATACGTTATACGTTATACGTTATACGTTACACGTTATACGTTATACCTTATACGTTATACGTTATACGTTATACGTTATACGTTATACGTTATACGTTATACGTTACACGTTATACGTTATACCTCATACGTTATACGTTATACGTTATACGTTATGCGTTATACGTTATACGTTATACGTTATACGTTATACGTTATACGTTATACGTTATACGCTATAGGTTATACGTTATACGTTATACGTTATACGTTATACGTTATACGTTATACGTTATACGTTATACGTTATACGTTATACGTTATACGTTATACGTTATACGTTATACGTTATACGTTATACGTTACACGTTATTCGTAATACATTATACGTGATACGGTATACGTTGTACGTCATACGTTATACGGTATACGATATACGTAATACGTTATACGTTATACGTTATACGCTATACGTTATACGTTATACGTTATACCTTATACGTTATACGTTATACGTTATACGTTATACGTTATACGTTATACGTTATACGTTATACGTTATACGTTATACGTTATACGTTATACGTTACACGTTATACGATATACGTGATACGTTATACGTTATACGTTATACGTTATACGTCATAGGTTATACGTTACACGTTATTCGTTAGGCGTTATACGTTATACGTTATACGTTATACGTTATACGTTATACGTTATACGTTATACGGTATACGATATACGTTATACGTTATATAATACGTTATGCGTTATACGTTTTACGTTATTCGTTATACGTTATACGTTATACGTTATACGTTATACGTTATACGTTATACGTTATACGTTATACGTTACACGTTATTCGTAACACATTATACGTGATACGGTATACGTTGTACGTCATACGTTATACGTTATACGTTATACGTTATACCTTATACGTTATACGTTATACGTTATACGTTATACGTTATACGTTATACGTTATACGTTATACGTTATACGTTATACGCTATACGTTATACGATATACGTTACACGTTATTCGTAATACATTATACGTGATACGGTATACGTTGTACGTCATACGTTATACGTTATACGTTATACGTTATACGTTTTACGTTATACGTTATACGTTATACGTTACACGTTATACGTTACACGTTATACGTTTTACGATATACGTTATACGTTATACGTTATATGTTATACGTTATACGGTATATGTTATACGTTATACGTTATACGTTATACGTTATACGTTATACGGTATACGTTATACGTTATACGTTATACGTTATACGTTATACGTTATACGTTATACGTTATACGTTATACGTTATACGTTATACGTTATACGTTATACGGAATACGTTATACGTTATACGTTATACGTTATACGTTATACGTTACACGTTATACGTTATACCTTATACGTTATACGTTATACGTTATACGTTATACGTTATACGTTATACGTTATACGTTATACGTTATACGGTATACGATATCCGTTATGCGTTATATGTTATACGATATACGTTATACGTTATACGTTATACGTTATACGTTATACGTTATACGTTACACGTTATTCGTAATACATTATACGTTATACGTTATACGTTATACGTTTTACGTTATACGTTATACGTTATACGTTACACGTTATACGTTACGCGTTATACGTTTTACGATATACGTTATACGTTATACTTTATACGTTATACGTTATACGTTATACGTTATACGTTATACGTTATACGTTATACGTGATACGTTATACGTGATACGTTATACGTTATGCGTTATACGTTTTACGTTATACGTTATACGTTATACGTTATACGTTTTACGATATACGTTATACGTTATACGTTATACGCTATACGTTATACGTCATACGTTATACGTTATACGTTATACGTTTTACGTTATACGTTATACGTCATACGTTATACGTTATACGTTATACGTTATACGTTATACGTTATAAGTTATACGTTATACGTTATACGTTATACGTTATACGTCTTACGTTATACGTTAGACGTTATACGTTATACGTTATACGTTATAGGTTATACGTTATACGTTATACGTTATACTTTATACGTTATACGTTATACGTTATACGTTATACGTTATACGTTATACGTTATACGGTATACGTTATACGTTATACGTTATACGTTATACGTTATACGTTATACGTTATACGTTATACGTTATACGTTATACGTTATACGTTATACGTTATACGTTATACGTTATACGTTATACGTTATACGTTACACGTTATACGTTATACCTTATACGTTATACGTTATACGTTATACGTTATACGTTATACGTTATACGTTATACGTTACACGTTATGCGTAATACATTATACGTGATACGGTATACGTTGTAGGTTATACGTTATACGTTATACGTTATACGTTATACGTTATACGTTATACGTTATACGTTATACGTTATACGTTATACGTTATACGTCATAGGTTATACGTTATACGTTATTCGTTAGGCGTTATACGTTATACGTTATACGTTATACGTTATACGTTATACGGTATACGATATACGTTATGCGTTATATGTTATACGATATACGTTATACGTTATACGTTATACGTTATACGTTATACGTTATACGTTACACGTTATTCGTAATACATTATACGTTATACGTTATACGTTATACGTTTTACGTTATACGTTATACGTTATACGTTACACGTTATACGTTACGCGTTATACGTTTTACGATATACGTTATACGTTATACGTTATAGATTATACGTTATACGTTATACGTTATACGTTATACGTTATACGTTATACGTGATACGTTATACGTGATACGTTATACGTTATGCGTTATACGTTTTACGTTATACGTTATACGTTATACGTTATACGTTATACGTTATACTTTATACGTTATACGTTATACGTTATACGTTATACGTTATACGTTATACGTTATACGGTATACGTTATACGTTATACGTTATACGTTATACGTTATACGTTATACGTTATACGTTATACGTTATACGTTATACGTTATACGTTATACGTTATACGTTATACGTTATACGTTATACGTTATACGTTACACGTTATACGTTATACCTTATACGTTATACGTTATACGTTATACGTTATACGTTATACGTTATACGTTATACGTTACACGTTATTCGTAATACATTATACGTGATACGGTATACGTTGTACGTTATACGTTATACGTTATACGTTATACGTTATACGTTATACGTTATACGTTATACGTTATACGTTATACGTTATACGTTATACGTTACACGTTATTCGTAATACATTATACGTGATACGGTATACGTTGTAGGTTATACGTTATACGTTATACGTTATACGTTATACGTTATACGTTATACGTTATACGTTATACGTTATACGTTATACGTTATACGTTATACGTTATACGTTACACGTTATACGTTATACCTTATACGTTATACGTTATACGTTATACGTTATACGTTATACGTTATACGTTATACGTTACACGTTATACGTTATACCTCATACGTTATACGTTATACGTTATACGTTATGCGTTATACGTTATACGTTATACGTTATACGTTATACGTTATACGTTATACGTTATACGCTATAGGTTATACGTTATACGTTATACGTTATACGTTATACGTTATACGTTATACGTTATACGTTATACGTTATACGTTATACGTTATACGTTATACGTTATACGTTATACGTTATACGTTATACGTTACACGTTATTCGTAATACATTATACGTGATACGGTATACGTTGTACGTCATACGTTATACGGTATACGATATACGTAATACGTTATACGTTATACGTTATACGCTATACGTTATACGTTATACGTTATACCTTATACGTTATACGTTATACGTTATACGTTATACGTTATACGTTATACGTTATACGTTATACGTTATACGTTATACGTTATACGTTATACGTTACACGTTATACGATATACGTGATACGTTATACGTTATACGTTATACGTTATACGTCATAGGTTATACGTTACACGTTATTCGTTAGGCGTTATACGTTATACGTTATACGTTATACGTTATACGTTATACGTTATACGTTATACGGTATACGATATACGTTATACGTTATATAATACGTTATGCGTTATACGTTTTACGTTATTCGTTATACGTTATACGTTATACGTTATACGTTATACGTTATACGTTATACGTTATACGTTATACGTTACACGTTATTCGTAACACATTATACGTGATACGGTATACGTTGTACGTCATACGTTATACGTTATACGTTATACGTTATACCTTATACGTTATACGTTATACGTTATACGTTATACGTTATACGTTATACGTTATACGTTATACGTTATACGTTATACGCTATACGTTATACGATATACGTTACACGTTATTCGTAATACATTATACGTGATACGGTATACGTTGTACGTCATACGTTATACGTTATACGTTATACGTTATACGTTTTACGTTATACGTTATACGTTATACGTTACACGTTATACGTTACACGTTATACGTTTTACGATATACGTTATACGTTATACGTTATATGTTATACGTTATACGGTATATGTTATACGTTATACGTTATACGTTATACGTTATACGTTATACGGTATACGTTATACGTTATACGTTATACGTTATACGTTATACGTTATACGTTATACGTTATACGTTATACGTTATACGTTATACGTTATACGTTATACGGAATACGTTATACGTTATACGTTATACGTTATACGTTATACGTTACACGTTATACGTTATACCTTATACGTTATACGTTATACGTTATACGTTATACGTTATACGTTATACGTTATACGTTATACGTTATACGGTATACGATATCCGTTATGCGTTATATGTTATACGATATACGTTATACGTTATACGTTATACGTTATACGTTATACGTTATACGTTATACGTTATACATTACACGTTATTCGTAATACATTATACGTGATACGGTATACGTTGTACGTCATACGTTATACGTTATACGTTATACGTTATACGTTATACGTTATATAATACGTTATGCCTTATACGTTTTTCGTTATTCGTTATACGTTATACGTTATACGTTATACGTTATACGTTATACGTCATAGGTTATACGTTATACGTTATTCGTTATGCGTTATACGTTATACGTTATACGTTATACGTTATACGGTATACGATATACGTTATGCGTTTTACGTTATTCGTGATACGTTATACGTTATACGTTATACGTTATACGTTATACGTTATACGTAATACGTTATACGTTATACGTTATACGATATACGTGATACGTTATACGTTATACGTTATACGTCATAGGTTATACGTTATACGTTATTCGTTAGGCGTTATACGTTATACGTTATACGTTATACGTTATACGTTATACGTTATACGTTACACGTTATACGTTATACGGTATACGATATACGTTATGCGTTATATGTTATACGTTATACGTTATGCGTTATACGTTATACGTTATACGGTATACGATATACGTTATGCGTTATATGTTATACGTTATACGTTATACGTTATACGTCATAGGTTATACGTTATACGTTATACGTTATACGTAATACGTTATACGTTATACGTTATACGATATACGTGATACGTTATACGTTATACGTTATACGTCATAGGTTATACGTAATACGTTATTCGTTAGGCGTTATACGTTATACGTTATACGTTATACGTTATACGTTATACGTTATACGTTATATGGTATACGATATACGTTATGCGTTATACGTTATACGTCATAGGTTATACGTTATACGTTATTCGTTATGCGTTATACGTTATACGTTATACGTTATACGTTATACGGTATACGATATACGTTATGCGTTTTACGTTATTCGTGATACGTTATACGTTATACGTTATACGTTATACGTAATACGTTATACGTTATACGTTATACGATATACGTTATGCGTTATACGTTTACGTCATAGGTTATACGTTATACGTTATTCGTTATGCGTTATACGTTATACGTTATACGTTATACGTTATACGGTATACGATATACGTTTTGCGTTTTACGTTATTCGTGATACGTTATACGTTATACGTTATACGTTATACGTTATACGTTATACGTAATACGTTATACGTTATACGTTATTCGGTATACGTGATACGTTATACTTTATACGTTATACGTCATAGGTTATACGTTATACGTTATTCGTTAGGCGTTATACGTTATACGTTATACGTTATACGTTATACGTTATACGTTATACGTTATACGGTATAGGATATACGTTATGCGTTATATGTTATACGTTATACGTTATACGTTATACGTCATAGGTTATACGTTATACGTTATTCGTTATGCGTTATACGTTATACGTTATACGTTATACGTTATACGTTATACGTTATACGTTATACGGTATACGATATACGTTATGCGTTTTACGTTATTCGTGATACGTTATACGTTATACGTTATACGTTATACGTTATACGTTATACGTAATACGTTATACGTTATACGTTATACGATATACGTTATACGTTATACGTTATACGTTATACGTCATAGGTTATACGTTATACGTTATTCGTTAGGCGTTATACGTTATACGTTATACGTTATACGTTATACGTTATACGTTATACGTTATACGGTATACGATATACGTTATGCGTTATATGTTATACGATATACGTTATACGTTACACGTTATACGTTATACGTTATACGTTACACGTTATTCGTAATACATTATACGTGATACGGTATACGTTGTACGTTATACGTTATACGTTATACGTTATACGTTATACGTTATACGTTATACGTTATACGTTATACGTTATACGTTATACGTTATACGTTATACGTTATACGTTATACGTTATACGTTATACGTTATACGTTATACGTTATACGTTATACGTTATACGTTACATGTTATACGTTCTACGTTATACGTTATACGTTACATGTTATACGTTCTACGTTATACGTTATGCGTTATACGTTATACGTTATACGTTATACGTTATACGTTATACGTTATACGTTATACGTTATACGTCATAGGTTATACGTTATACGATATTCGTTAGGCGTTATACGTTATACGTTATACGTAATACGTTATACGTTATACGTTATACGGTATACGTGATACGTTATACGTTATACGTTATACGTCATAGGTTATACGTTATACGCTATTCGTTAGGCGTTATACGTTATACGTTATACGTTATACGTTAAACGTTATACGTTATACGGTATAGGATATACGTTATGCGTTATATGTTATACGTTATACGTTATACGTTATACGTCATAGGTTATACGTTATACGTTATTCGTTATGCGTTATACGTTATACGGTATACGATATACGTTATGCGTTTTACGTTATACGTTATACGGTATATGATATACGTTATGCGTTTTACGTTATTCGTGATACGTTATACGTTATACGTTATACGTTATACGTTATACGTTATACGTAATACGTTATACGTTACATGTTATACGTTCTACGTTATACGTTATACGTTATACGTTATACGTTATACTTTATACGTTATACGTTATACGTTATACGTTATACGTTATACTATATACGTTATACGTTATACGTTATACGTTATACGTTATACGTTATACGTTATACGTTATACGATATACGTAATACGTTATACGTTATACGTTATACGTTATACGTTATACGTCATACGTTATACGTTATACGTTATACGTTATACGTTATACGGTATACGATATACGTTATGCGTTATATGTTATACGATATACGTTATACGTTATACGTTATACGTTATACGTTATACGTTATACGTTATACGTTATACGTTATACGTTATACGTTATACGTTACATGTTATACGTTCTACGTTATACGTTATACGTTACATGTTATACGTTCTACGTTATACGTTATACGTTATACGTTATACGTTATACGTTATACGTTATACGTCATACGTTATACGTTATACGTTATATGGTATACGATATACGTTATGCGTTATACGTTATACGTCATAGGTTATACGTTATACGTTATTCGTTATGCGTTATACGTTATACGTTATACGTTATACGGTATACGATATACGTTATGCGTTTTACGTTTAACGTTAAACGTTATACGGTATACGATATACGTTATGCGTTATATGTTATACGATATACGTTATACGTTATACGTTATACGTTATACGTTATACGTTATACGTTATACGTTATACGTTATACGTTATACGTTACATGTTATACGTTCTACGTTATACGTTATACGTTACATGTTATACGTTCTACGTTATACGTTATACGTTATACGTTATACGTTATACGTTATACGTTATACGTTATACGTTATACGTTATACGTTATACTATATACGTTATACGTTATACGTTATACGTTATACGTTATACGTAATACGTTATACGTTATACGTTATACGTTATACGTCATACGTTATACGTTATACGTTATACGTTATACGTTATACGGTATACGATATACGTTATGCGTTATATGTTATACGTTATACGTTATACGTTAGGCGTTATACGTTATACGTTATACGTTATACGTTATACGATATACGTGATACGTTATACGTTATACGTTATACGTCATAGGTTATACGTTACACGATATTCGTTAGGCGTTATACGTTATACGTTATACGTTATACGTTATACGTTATACGTTATACGTTATATGGTATACGATATACGTTATGCGTTATACGTTATACGTCATAGGTTAAACGTTATACGTTATACGTTATGCGTTATACGTTATACGTTATACGTTATACGGTATACGATATACGTTATGCGTTTTACGTTATTCGTGATACGTTATACGTTATACGTTATACGTTATACGTTATACGTTATACGTAATACGTTATACGTTATACGTTATACGGTATACGTGATACGTTATACGTTATACGTTATACGTCATAGGTTATACGTTATACGTTATTCGTTAGGCGTTGTACGTTATACGTTATACGTTATACGTTATACGTTATACGTTATACGGTATAGGATATACGTTATGCGTTTTACGTTATTCGTGATACGTTATACGTTATACGTTATACGTCATAGGTTAAACGTTATACGTTATTCGTTATGCGTTATACGTTATACGTTATACGTTATACGGTATACGATATACGTTATGCGTTTTACGTTATTCGTGATACGTTATACGTTATACGTTATACGTTATACGTTATACGTTATACGTTATACGTTATACGTTATACGTCATAGGTTATACGTTATACGTTATTCGTTATGCGTTATACGTTATACGTTATACGTTATACGTTATACGTTATACGTTATACGTTATACGGTATACGATATACGTTATGCGTTTTACGTTATTCGTGATACGTTATACGTTATACGTTATACGTTATACGTTATACGTTATACGTTATACGTAATACGTTATACGTTATACGTTATACGATATACATTATACGTTATACGTTATACGTTATACGTCATAGGTTATACGTTATACGTTATTCGTTAGGCGTTATACGTTATACGTTATACGTTATACGTTATACGTTATACGGTATACGATATACGTTATGCGTTATATGTTATACGATATACGTTATACGTTATACGTTATACGTTATACGTTATACGTTATACGTTATACGTTATACGTTATACGTTATACGTTATACGTTACATGTTATACGTTCTACGTTACACGTTATACGTTACATGTTATACGTTCTACGTTATACTTTATACGTTATACGTTGTACGTTATACGTTATACGTTATACGTTATACGTTATACGTTATACTATATACGTTATACGTTATACGTTATACGTTATACGTTATACGTTATACGTAATACGTTATACGTTATACGTTATACGTTATACGTTATACGTTATACGTTATACGTTATACGTCATACGTTATACGTTATACGTTATACGTTATACGTTATACGGTATACGATATACGTTATGCGTTATATGTTATACGTTATACGTTATACGCTATACGTTATACGTTATACGGTATACGATATACGTTATGCGTTTTACGTTATTCGTGATACGTTATACGTTATACGTTATACGTTATACGTTATACGTTATACGTTATACGTTATACGTTATACGTAATACGTTATACGTTATACGTTATACGTTTTACGATATACGTTATACGTTATACGTTCTACGTTATACGATATACGTTATACGTTATTCGTTATACCTTCTTCGTTACACGTTATACGTTATACGTTATGCGTTATACGTTTTACGTTATTCGTTATACGTTATACGTTATACGTTATTCTTTATACGTTATACGTTATACGTTATTCTTTATACGTTATACGTTATACGTTATACGTTATACGTTATACGTTATACGTTATACGTTTTACGTTATACGTTATACGTTATACGTTATACGTTACACGATTTACGATATACGTTATACGTTATACGTTCTACGTTATACGTTTTACGTTATACGCCATAAGTTATACGTTATACGTTATACGGTATACGATATACGTTATGCGTTATACGTTTTACGTTATTCGTTATACGTTATACGTTATACGTTATACGTTATACGTTATACGTTATACGTTATACGTTATACGTTATACGTTATACGTTATACGTTATACGTTATACGTTATACGTTATACGTTATACGTTATACGTTATACGTTATACGTTATACGTTATACGTTATAGGTTATACGTTATACGTTATGCGTTATACGTTATTCTTTATACATTATACGTTATACGTTATACGTTATGCGTTATACGTTATCCTTTATACATTATACGTTATACGTTATACGTTATACGTTATGCGTTATACGTTATCCTTTATACATTATACGTTATACGTTATACGTCAACAAATTTTTCGCACTTCTGCTGCTCCAAATGCTTGACCAGAATGGCCTGCGGAAAAAATACACACACCGTTGTGATCGGGCGAGTTTCTACTTTCAGACGCAACAGGAATTTTTGGGTTCGGTCAAACCGTTCGCGAGATATGGGAGTTTGAAGCTAAGAAATGGTTGAAAAGGCAACAGTTTTTTCGCACTTCTGCTGCTCCAAACGCTTAAACGGAATGGACTAGGGAAAAATACACATACCCTTGTAATCGGGCGAGTTTCTACTTTCAGACGGAACAGGAATTTTTGGGTTTGGTCAATCCGTTCGGGAGATATGGGAGTTTGAAGCTAAGAAAAGGTTGAGAAAGCAACAAATTTTTCGCAATTCTGCTTCTCCAAACGCTTAAACAGAATGGCCTAGGGAAAAAATACACATACCTTTGTAATCGGGCGAGTTTCTACTTTTAGGCGCAACAGGAACTTTTGAGTTTGGTCAATTCGTTCGTGAGATACGGGAGCTTGAAGCTAAGAAATGGTTGAGACGACAACAACTTTTGCGCAATTCTGCTGCTCCAAACGCTCAACCAGAATGGCATAGGGAAGAAATACACACACCGCTGTAATCGGGCGAGTTGCTACTTTCAGACGCAGCAGGAATTTTTCGTTTGGACAAACCGTTCGCGAGATATGGGAGTTTGAAGCTAAGAAATGGTTGAGAAGACAACAACGTTTGCGCACTTCTGCTGCTCCAAACGCGTAACCAGAATGTCCTAGGCAAAAAATACACATACCGTTGTAATCGGGCGAGTAGCTTCTTTCAGACGCAGCAGAATTTTTGGGTTTGGTCAATCCGTTCGGGAGATATGGGAGTTTGAAGCTAAGAAAAGGTTGAGAAGGCAACAAATTTTTCGCAATTCTGCTTCTCCAAACGCTTAAACAGAATGGCCTAGGGAAAAAATACACATACCTTTGTAATCGGGCGAGTTTCTACTTTCAGACGCAACAGGAATTTTTGGGTTTGGTCAATCCGTTCGCGAGATATGGGAGTTTGAAGCTAAGAAATGGTTGAGAAGGCAACACATTTTTCGCAATTCTGCTGCTCCAAACGCTTAACCAGAATGGCCTAGAAAAAAAATTCACATGCCGTTGTAATCGGGCGAGTATCTACTTTCAGATGCAAGAGGAATTTTTGGGCTTGGTCAATCCGTTCGCGAGATATGGGAGTTTGAAGCTAAGAAATGGTTGATAACGCAACAAATTTTTTGCAATTCTGCTGCTCCACACGCTTAACCAGAATGGCCAAGGGAAAAAATACAAGAACCGTTGTAATTGGGCGAGTTTCTACTTTCATACGCAACAGGAATTTTTGGGTTTGGACAATCCGTTTGCGAGATATGGGAGATTGAAGCTAAGAAATGGTTGAGCAGAGAACAAATTTTTCCCAATTCTGCTGCTCCAAACGCTTAACCAGAATGTCCTAGGGAAAAAAATACGCATACGGTTGTAATCGGGCGAGTTTCTACTTTCAGACACAGAAGGAATTTTTGGGTTTGGTCATACCGTTCGCGAGATACGGGAGCTTGAATCTAAGAAATGGTTGAAATGATAACAAATTTTTCGCAATTCTGCTGCTCCAAACGCTTAACCAGAATGGCCTAAGGAAAAAATACACATACCGTTGTAGTCGGGCGAGTTTCTACTTTCAGACGCAGCAGGAATTTTGGGTTTGGTCAAACCGTTCGCGTGATATGGGAGTTTGAAACTAAGAAATGGTTGAGCAGACAACAACTTTTTCGCACTTCTGCTACTCCAAACGCTCCACCAGAATGGCCTAGGGAAAAATACACATACCGTTGTAATAGGGCGAGTTTCTACTTTCAGATGCAGCGGGAATTTTTGGGTTTGGTCAAACCGTTCGCGATATACGGGAGTTTGAAGCTAAGAAATGGTTGAGAAGGCGACATATTTTTCGCACTTCGGCGGGTCCAAACGCTTAAACAGAATGGCCTACGGTAAAAATACACATACCTTTGTAATCGGGCGAGTTTCTACTTTCAGACGCAACAGGAATTTTTGGGTTTGGTCAATTCGTTCGCGAGATGCGGGATCTTGAAGCTAAGGAATGGTTGAGAAGAGAAAAAATTTTGCGCAATTCTGCTGCTCCAAACGCTTAACCAGAATTGCCTGGAGAAAAAATACAGCTAACGTTGTAATCGGGCGAGTACCTACCTTCAGATGCAGGAGGAATTTTTGGGTTTGGTCAATCCGTTCGCGAGATATGGGGTTTGAAGCGAAGAAATGGTTGAGAAGGCAACAAATTTTTCGCACTTCTGCTGCTCCAAACGCTTAACCAGAATGGCCTAGAGAGAAAATACAGCTACCGTTGTAATTGGGCGAGTATATACATTCAGATGCAGGAGGAATTTTTGGGTTTGGACATTCCATTTGCGAGATATGGGAGTTTGAAGCTTAGAAATGGTTGAGCAGACAACAAATTATTCCCCATTCTGCTGCTCCAAACGCTTAACCAGAATGTCCTAGGGAAAAAATACACATACCGCTGTAATCGGACGAGTTTCTACTTTCAGATGCAGCAGGAATTTTTGGGTTTGGTCGAACCGTTCGCCAGATGCGGCAGTTTGAAGCTAAGAAATGGTTGAGAAGGCGACAAATTTTTCGCAATTCTGCTGCTCCAAACGCTTAAACAGAATGGACTAGGGAAAATACACATACCCTTGTAATCGGGCGAGTTTCTACTTTCAGACGGAACAGGAATTTTTGGGTTTGGTCAATCCGTTCGCGAGATATGGGAGTTTGAATCTAAGAAATGGTTGAGAAGGCAACAAATTTTTCGTACTTCTGCTACTCCAAGCGCTTAAACAGAATGGCCTAGAGAAAAAATACAGCTACCGTTGTAATCTGGCGAGTATCTACATTCAGATGCAGGAGGAATTTTTGGGTTTGGTCAATCCGTTCGCGAGATATGGGAGTTTGAAGCTAAGAACTGGTTGATAACGCAACAAATTTTTTGCAATTCTGCTGCTCCACACGCTTAACCAGAATGGCCAAGGGAAAAAATACAAGAACCGTTGTAATTGGGCGAGTTTCTACTTTCATACGCAACAGGAATTTTTGGGTTTGGACAATCCGTTTGCGAGATATGGGAGATTGAAGCTAAGAAATGGTTGAGCAGAGAACAAATTTTTCCCAATTCTGCTGCTCCAAACGCTTAACCAGAATGTCCTAGGGAAAAAAATACGCATACGGTTGTAATCGGGCGAGTTTCTACTTTCAGACACAGAAGGAATTTTTGGGTTTGGTCATACCGTTCGCGAGATACGGGAGCTTGAATCTAAGAAATGGTTGAAATGATAACAAATTTTTCGCAATTCTGCTGCTCCAAACGCTTAACCAGAATGGCCTAAGGAAAAAATACACATACCGTTGTAGTCGGGCGAGTTTCTACTTTCAGACGCAGCAGGAATTTTGGGTTTGGTCAAACCGTTCGCGTGATATGGGAGTTTGAAACTAAGAAATGGTTGAGCAGACAACAACTTTTTCGCACTTCTGCTACTCCAAACGCTCCACCAGAATGGCCTAGTGAAAAATACACATACCGTTGTAATAGGGCGAGTTTCTACTTTCAGATGCAGCGGGAATTTTTGGGTTTGGTCAAACCGTTCGCGATATACGGGAGTTTGAAGCTAAGAAATGGTTGAGAAGGCGACATATTTTTCGCACTTCGGCGGGTCCAAACGCTTAAACAGAATGGCCTACGGTAAAAATACACATACCTTTGTAATCGGGCGAGTTTCTACTTTCAGACGCAACAGGAATTTTTGGGTTTGGTCAATTCGTTCGCGAGATGCGGGATCTTGAAGCTAAGGAATGGTTGAGAAGAGAAAAAATTTTGCGCAATTCTGCTGCTCCAAACGCTTAACCAGAATTGCCTGGAGAAAAAATACAGCTAACGTTGTAATCGGGCGAGTACCTACCTTCAGATGCAGGAGGAATTTTTGGGTTTGGTCAATCCGTTCGCGAGATATGGGGTTTGAAGCGAAGAAATGGTTGAGAAGGCAACAAATTTTTCGCACTTCTGCTGCTCCAAACGCTTAACCAGAATGGCCTAGAGAGAAAATACAGCTACCGTTGTAATTGGGCGAGTATATACATTCAGATGCAGGAGGAATTTTTGGGTTTGGACATTCCATTTGCGAGATATGGGAGTTTGAAGCTTAGAAATGGTTGAGCAGACAACAAATTATTCCCCATTCTGCTGCTCCAAACGCTTAACCAGAATGTCCTAGGGAAAAAATACACATACCGCTGTAATCGGACGAGTTTCTACTTTCAGATGCAGCAGGAATTTTTGGGTTTGGTCGAACCGTTCGCCAGATGCGGCAGTTTGAAGCTAAGAAATGGTTGAGAAGGCGACAAATTTTTCGCAATTCTGCTGCTCCAAACGCTTAAACAGAATGGACTAGGGAAAATACACATACCATTGTAATCGGGCGAGTTTCTACTTTCAGACGGAACAGGAATTTTTGGGTTTGGTCAATCCGTTCGCGAGATATGGGAGTTTGAATCTAAGAAATGGTTGAGAAGGCAACAAATTTTTCGTACTTCTGCTACTCCAAGCGCTTAAACAGAATGGCCTAGAGAAAAAATACAGCTACCGTTGTAATCTGGCGAGTATCTACATTCAGATGCAGGAGGAATTTTTGGGTTTAGTCAATCCGTTCGCGAGATATGGGAGTTTGAAGCTAAGAACTGGTTGAGAAGGCAACAAATTTTTCGCAATTCTGCTGCTCCAAACGCTTAAACAGAATGGCCTAGGGAAAAAATACACATACCTTTGTAATCGGGCGAGTTTCTACTTTTAGACGAAACAAGAATTTTTGGGTTTGGTCAATTCGTTCGCGAGATACGGGAGGTTGAAGCTAAGAAATGGTTGAGAAGACAACAACTTTCGCGCAATTCTGCTGCTCCAAACGCTTAACCAGAATGTCCTAGGGAAAAAATACAAATACCGTTGTGATCGGGCGAGTTTCTACTTTCAGACGCAACAGGAATTTTTGGGTTCGGTCAAACCGTTCGCGAGATATGGGAGTTTGAAGCTAAGAAATGGTTGAAAAGGCAACAGTTTTTTCGCACTTCTGCTGCTCCAAACGCTTAAACGGAATGGACTAGGGAAAAATACACATACCCTTGTAATCGGGCGGGTTTCTACTTTCAGACGGAACAGGAATTTTTGTGTTTGGTCAATCCGTTCGCGAGATATGGGAGTTTGAATCTAAGAAATGGTTGAGAAGGCAACAAATTTTTCGCAATTCTGCTAGTCCAAACGCTTAAACAGAATGGCCTAGGGAAAAAATACACACACCTTTGTAATCGGGCGAGTTTCTACTTTCAGACGCAGCAGGAATTTTTGGGTTTGGTCGAACCGTTCGCCAGATACGGCAGTTTGAAGCTAAGAAATGGTTGAGAAGGCGACAAATTTTTCGCACTTCTGCTGCTCCAACCGCTTAAACAGAATAGACTAGGGAAAAATACACATACCCTTGTAATCGGGCGAGTTTCTACTTTCAGACGGAACAGGAATTTTTGGGTTTGGTGAATCCGTTCGCGAGATATGGGAGTTTGAATCTAAGAAATGGTTGAGAAGGCAACAAATTTTTCGTACTTCTGCTACTCCAAGCGCTTAAACAGAATGGCCTAGAGAAAAAATACAGCGACCGTTGTAATCTGGCGAGTATCTACATTCAGATGCAGGAGGAATTTTTGGGTTTGGTCAATCCGTTCGCGAGATATGGGAGTTTGAAGCTAAGAACTGGTTGAGAAGGCAACAAATTTTTCGCAATTCTGCTGCTCCAAACGCTTATCCAGAATGTCCTAGGGAAAAAATACAAATACCGTTCTGATCGGGCGCATTTCTACTTTCAGACGCAACAGGAATTTTTGGGCTTGGTCAATCCGTTCGCGAGATATGGGAGTTTGAATCTAAGAAATGGTTCAGAAGGCGACTAATTTTTCGCACTTCTGCTGCTCCAAACGCTTAAACAGAATGGCCTAGGGGAAAAATACACATAACTTTGTAATTGGGCGAGTTTCTACTTTCAGACGCAACAGTAATTTTTAGGTTTGTTCAATTGGTTCGCGAGATACGGGAGTTTGAATCTAAGAAATGGTTGAGAAGGCAACAAATTTTTCGCAATTCTGCTGCTCCAAACGCTTAACCAGAATGGCCAAGGAGAAAATACACATACCGTTGTAATCGGGCGAGTTTCTACTTTCAGACGCAATAGGAATTTTTGGGTTTGGTCAATTCGTTCGCGAGATACGGGAGCTTGAAGCTAAGAAATGGTTGAGAAGACAACAACTTTTCCGCACTTCTGCTGCTCCAAAGGCTCAACCAGAATGGCCTAGGGAAGAAATATACACACCGCTGTAATCGGGCGAGTTTCTGCTTTCAGACGCAGCAGGAATTTTTGGGGTTGGTCAATCCGTTCGCGAGATACAGGAGCTTGAGGCTAAGAAATGGTTGAGAAGACAACAACTTTTGCGAACTTCTGCTGCTCCAAACGCTTAACCAGAATGTCCTAGGGAAAAAATACAAAAACCGTTGTAATTGGGCGAGTTTCTACTTTCATACGCAACAGGAATTTTTGGGTTTGGACAATCCGTTTGCGAGATATGGAAGTTTGAAGCTAAGAAATGGTTGAGCGGACAACAAATTATTCCCCATTCTGCTGCTCCAAACGCTTAACCTGAATGTCCTAGGGAGAAAATACACATACCGTTGTAATCGGGCGAGTTTCTACTTTCAGACGCAGCAGGAATTTTTGGGTATGGTCAATCGGTTCGCGAGATATGGGTGTTTGAAGCTAAGAAATGGTTCAGAAGGCAACAAATTTTTCGCACTTCTGCTGCTCCATATTCTTAACCAGAATGGCCTAGGGAAAAAATACACAGACCTTTGTAATCGGGCGAGTTTCTACTTTCAGACGCAACAGGAATTTTTGGGTTTGGTCAATCCGTTCGCGAGATATGGGAGTTTGAAGCTAAGAAATGGTTGAGAAGGCAACACATTTTTCGCAATTCTGCTGCTCCACACGCTTAACCAGAATGGCCAAGGGAAAAAATACAAAGACCGTTGTAATTGGGCGAGTTTCTACTTTCATACGCAACAGGAATTTTTGGGTTTGGACAATCCGTACGCGAGATATGGGGTTTGAAGCGAAGAAATGGTTGAGAAGGCAACAAATTTTTCGCACTTCTGCTGCTCCAAACGCTTAACCAGAATGGCCTAGGGAGAAAATACAGCTACCGTTGTAATCGGGCGAGTATATACATTCATATGCAGGAGGAATTTTTGGGTTTGGACAATCCATTTGCGAGATATGGGAGTTTGAAGCTTAGAAATGGTTGAGCAGACAACAAATTATTCCCCATTCTGCTGCTCCAAACGCTTAACCAGAATGTCCTAGGGAAAAAATACACATACCGCTGTAATCGGACGAGTTTCTACTTTCAGACGGAACAGGAATTTTTGGGTTTGGTCAATCCGTTCGCGAGATATGGGAGTTTGAATCTAAGAAATGGTTGAGAAGGCAACAAATTTTTCGTACTTCTGCTACTCCAAGCGCTTAAACAGGATGGCCTAGAGAAAAAATACAGCTAACGTTGTAATCTGGCGAGTATCTACATTCAGATGCAGGAGGAATTTTTGGGTTTGGTCAATCCGTTCGCGAGATATGGGAGTTTGAAGCTAAGAACTGGTTGAGAAGGCAACAAATTTTTCGCAATTCTGCTGCTCCAAACGCTTAACCAGAATGGCCTAGAAAAAAAATTCACATGCCGTTGTAATCGGGCGAGTATCTACTTTCAGATGCAAGAGGAATTTTTGGGCTTGGTCAATCCGTTCGCGAGATATGGGAGTTTGAAGCTAAGAAATAGTTGAGAAGGCGACAAATTTTCCGCAATTCTGCTTCCCAAACGCTTAAACAGAATGGCCTAGGGAAAAAATACACATACCTTTGTAATCGGGCGAGTTTCTACTTTCAGACGCAACAGGAATTTTTGGGTTTGGTCAATCAGTTTGCGAGATATGGGAGTTTGAAGCTAAGAAATGGTTGAGAAGGCAACAAATTTTTCGCACTTCTGCTGCTCCATATTCTTAACCAGAATGGCCTAGGGAAAAAATACACATACCTTTGTAATCGGGCGAGTATATACATTCAGATGCAGGAGGAATTTTTGGGTTTGGTCAATTCGTTCGCGAGATACGGGAGCTTGAAGCTAAGAAATGGTTGAGACGACAACAACTTTTGCGCAATTCTGCTGCTCCAAACGCTCAACCAGAATGGCCTAGGGAAGAAATACACACACCGCTGTAATCGGGCGAGTTGCTACTTTCAGACGCAGCAGGAATTTTTGGGGTTGGTCAATCCGTTCGCGAGATACAGGAGCTTGAGGCTAAGAAATGGTTGAGAAGACAACAACTTTTGCGAACTTCTGCTGCTCCAAACGCTTAACCAGAATGTCCTAGGGAAAAAATACAAATGCTGTTGTGATCGGGCGAGTTTCTACTTTCAGACGCAACAGGAATTTTTGGGTTCGGTCAAACCGTTCGCGAGATACGGGAGTTTGAAGCTAAGAAATGGTTGAAAAGGCAACAGTTTTTTCGCACTTCTGCTGCTCCAAACGCTTAAACGGAATGGACTAGGGAAAAATACACATACCCTTGTAATCGGGCGAGTTTCTACTTTCAGACGGAACAGGAATTTTTGGGTTTGGTCAATCCGTTCGCGAGATATGGGAGTTTGAATCTAAGAAATGGTTGAGAAGGCAACACATTTTTCGCAATTCTGCTGCTCCAAACGCTTAACCAGAATGGCCTAGAAAAAAAATTCACATGCCGTTGTAATCGGGCGAGTATCTACTTTCAGATGCAAGAGGAATTTTTGGGCTTGGTCAATCCGTTCGCGAGATATGGGAGTTTGAAGCTAAGAAATAGTTGAGAAGGCGACAAATTTTCCGCAATTCTGCTTCCCAAACGCTTAAACAGAATGGCCTAGGGAAAAAATACACATACCTTTGTAATCGGGCGAGTATCTACTTTCAGACGCAACAGGAATTTTTGGGTTTGGTCAATCCGTTCGCGAGATATGGGAGTTTGAAGCTAAGAAATGGTTGAGAAGGCAACAAATTCTTCGCACTTCTGCTGCTCCAAACGCTTAACCAGAATGGCCTTTTTTTTTTTTTTTTCTTTTTTTTTTTATTTCTTTTTTTTTTTAACGTGGGGGAAATCTTCGAAAGACCCCCCCCCCCCCGCCGCCTGGGGAGGGTCGGGGGGAGTGTGGGATTCCCCGCGCCCGGAAGGAAACCCAACGGGTGCGGGACCTGCCCACTAAAACCCACCACGGTGGCCATCCTCGCACTATGCAGGGGGAGCACCTGGGACCGAAGACATCATAACATCAGGTGCTCCCCCGTGCAGGGCTCTCGCGCCCGTGTCCTCCCGTTCCAGGGAAGGGAGGGGGTACTTCACCCTCCCTTCCCTGTTTTCTCCTCGGCGCTCTGGCGCCCGACGTCGGAGCAGGGCCACACTGAACCGACGTCCCACTCCCGGGGGCCGCCCGAGGGCGGCCGCGAGTCCCACACTCGCGACCGCCCACGGCCCCCATAGCCGCGCCGGAGGCACGGCTCTGGGACCGTGCCGTCGGCGCGGCCGCACCCCGGCTCGTACGCTCCCGAGGGCGGCTCTGGCCTCTCCGCCCTCGAGAGCGTCGCCGTCCCTTATTCTTCCCCCCCCTCTGGCGACGGGCGGTGGCACGAGCCTCAAGGGCTACGCACCCCCGCCCGCCGCTCTCAGGGTGGCCTCCCCGGCCCTTCCGGAGGCCCACCCGCCCCCGGCCTCGGACGGGGCCTCGCTCGCGGTCTCCCGCTCTCGCGAATGCGGCTCGCGGCCTCCTTCTGCGAGATTACCTCCTCGCAGAAGGAGGCCACGGCCCGCCACTTCGTCTCGCTGCCGAGCATGGACCGTACCACGCCCGGCAGCGATAGATCCGCCCCAATCACGGCCGTGAGGACACGGCGCTCCACCCCCCGGGCCGGACACACCTCGAGGGTGTGTTGCGCCGTGTCCTCGTCCGCTGGACAGTGCCAGCAGCGCGCCGCCTCTTCCCCACCGATCCGGCACAGGTACCGTCCGAAGCATCCGTGCCCGGACAGCACCTGCACCAACCGGTAGGTGAGTGAGCCGAAGCGCCTACCCAGCCACTCAAACAGGACCGGCCGGATAGCCCGGACAGTCCTCTGGCCGAACAACGGCTCGGCCAGCCGCTGCTGCCAAAGCTGCAGCATGGACTCCCGGGCCTGGCGCCTGAGGGCCTCCACCTCGCATCCCGCCAGGACCACCCCATCCTCGCGGGCGCGCATGCGGCCCTCGTAGAAAGCCGCATGCGCGCCCGCGATCAAGTCCGCCGGGGGTAGCCCTGACAGGACGCTCGCCGCCTCATACGAAACGGTCCGGTACCCCCGGACGATCCGCAGTGCAAGCCGCCTTTGAACCCGGCGCAGCAATACCTTGCTGCGCCGGGAGGCGGCCAGGTCGCCCGCCCAAACGGGGGCCCCGTATAGGGCCACCGAGTGGACCATTCCCGCGTAGAGGCGGCGAACCCGGTCACTCGGGCCCCGCAGGTTGGGGAGGATACGGCCCAAAGCGCCAACTATCCCCTCCAACCGCGGGGCCAGGGCCCGGAAATGGCCCTCGAAGCGCCAGTGGCTGTCGAGGTGAAGTCCCAGATCTGAGACCTCACCTCGACGTCTTCCTCACCACCGGATCAGGGGGGGAGGCGGCTCTCCCCGGGGTCTATACATCCCGAGTACCTCGGTTTTGTGGAGAGCCACCTCCAAACCGATCCCCCTGATCCGGGAGACGACGCGCCCGGGCACCGTCCTCGGCGGCCCGAACAGCCCCCCTCCAGTCCCCCCCGACGGCCAACAACAAGGTGTCGTCCGCGTAACACGTCAGACTGACGCCGTCGGGGAGGTCTTCGGCCCGCAGGACGGTGTCGTACCCGAGGTTCCACAGCAGGGGTCCTAACACCGACCCCTGCGGAACCCCGGAGTACACCGCTCTCCCTCTCCGTCCCGCACCGGCCCGGATACTCGATCCACATCTCGCGGAGGTAGTCCTCGACGACTGCCCTAAGGTAGGCGGGGACTCGATGTTCCTCAAGCCCCCGCCTAATCGCCTCCCAGGGTAGGGTGTTAAAGGCATTGGCGATGTCCAAGGACACCGCCAATGCCACCCCACCCCGGGAGACCGCCGAGGCCGAGAGGGACCGGACGCGTCGAATCGCGTCGATCGTCGACCGGCCCTCCCGGAACCCGAACTGGCACTCCGCCAGCCCGGGCCCACCCCGCGACAGGTGCCCGACGATGCGGGCCGCTACGACTCTTTCTAGGAGCTTGCCCACATCGTCGAGCAGGCAAATCGGCCGGTACGCGGACGGAGAGTCCGCGGGCCTACCCTCTTTCTGGAGGAGGACCATTCGGGCCACCTTCCATGCGGAGGGGAATCGCCCCGCCTCCAGGCAGCGGTCGAATAGCTCCCGGAGGCCGTCACCCAGGACGTCCGCGGCCAAGACCAGACTCGGCCGGGCACTCCCGAAGGACCCGGGGCAGTATCCTTCGCCCCGAGTCTTCGGATGGCCGCGGCTAGCTCCCCAACCGAGACCCCCAGCTCGGCGGACCAGGTGGTCGGGTCCGCAGAGGTACGTGGCCCGCTCTCCCCCACGATCGGGAAGAGCGTGTCGACCACGTCCCCTCAAGAGCTGGGGGTCGAGAATCTCGGTGATCGGGGGAGCCCATGGCCGGAGTTTATTTAGAACTATCCGGTATGGGCGCCCCCATGGATCCCGCTCGAGGGTCTCGAGGAGCTCCTTCCAGCTCTGGGCCTTGGCCCGTTTGATGGCGACCTGCAGAGCCCTCTTTTCCGCGCGATAGGACTCGTACAGTTCCGCCGCCCCCCGCCCGCGCGCCGTCGTCATCGTTCCGTCCGGCCCGACGACGCGCGCGGGTGTACTGGCGTCAGGCCCGGACGCATGCTGTCCGCAATTCCCCGATTTCGCCCGACCACCAGTACACCGCCCGACGAGGAGACCGCGGCCCGGCCCGGGGCATCGCCGCGTCGCAAATGCGCGCGACGGCGCTCCCGAGCCGAGCCACGGCCCCCTCCAGGTCGGGCAGCCTGGTCTCCCGTCGAGGCCAGGTTTCGGCTAGAGCGGCTGCCACCAGGACGTCCTTGTCAAGGCGCCGAAGCGCCCATCTGCGTGGTGGGGCGCTACCCGCTCCGGGCGGAGGCGTCGGTGCGGGGCCGCGGCGGCCTCGGGGGCGGTCAGGACCACCCGGATATACCGGTGGTCCGATAATGTCTCCTCCCGCACCACCACGTCCCACCCGGACACCATACGCGCGACGCCGGGGGATCCAAACGTCAAATCCACTATGGACCCTCCCCCGCGCCGCACGCACGTCAGCTCCGACCCCCGGTTAATCAACCGGAGGTCGAAGCCCGCTGCCCAGTCGCCCAGAGCCTCGTCCCTCCGATTGGTCCTGGGGGACCCCCATGCCACAGACCAGGCATTGAAGTCCCCAGGACCAGCACCGGCCGGGGCGCAATCCTTGTGAGGCACGCCCCCACCACGGCCAAGTACTGCTCGAAGGCAGCAAGGCCGCAGTTGGGCGAAACGTAGCACCCCACCACGGCGACTCCCCCCCACTGGACAGCGACGAATCCCGCCCCGTTCTCCAGTAAGGAGAACGGAGGGGACCCGTCACCGCCCTGCCACACAGCCGCCACCAAGCCGTCCGCATCCCCCATCCAATGCGGATGGTCGGGGACGCGGTACGGCTCGGCGGCGACTGCCAGACCACCCGCCCACTCCGCCAGCGTCTGACACATTAGGTCCTGCGCTGCGCGGCAGTGGTTGAGGTTGGCCTGCAGGAGGAGGCGGGGAGCCATTAATTGATGGCCTCCTCACCGCCTCCTGGTGGCACCTCCGTGAGGACGGTGGCGGGGCCAATGTCCACCTCCATCGCGGACATCAACGCCGTCGCCGCCTCCGACCCCTTCTTTGCGGTCGTCGCGGCGGTCGCGGCCAGGTCCGCGGGCGCCGCGGCGCTCGCAGCTGGGGCTACTCTCACCGGCGCCGGGAGCGGCCCCGGCGCCCCCCTACCCTGCCCTCGTCGGGATGGGGGGGTACACTGCTTCCCCCCTATTCGGTGCGCGGCGGGTCTCCCCATGTCCGCACACAGCGGGCACTTAGGGGCCGCCGCGCAGTGGCTCGCGCGGTGGCCTTCGGCACCGCAGCGGTAACAAGCACCGCTGCGGTCCACCGCGGAGGTGCACCGCTGCCTGACATGGCCCGTCTCCAGGCAGCGGTAGCACTGGAGTGGGCGTTGGGCGAGGACCTCGATCCTCGCCGACACCCACCCCACCACGATCCTCCCGACTGCTTCTAACTTCCGAGCAGCCGGAAGAGGGCACCGTGCCCACACCGCTCCCAGGCCGGAGGAGGACCGCCGGACCTCCCCGGTCCGGATGTCCCCCTCAGAGCAGCCACCGGCTTGGACCAGCGCCCCGGCCACCTCAGCCCGGGTGACCGAGTCGTCCAGCCCACAAACGCGCAGCTCCGCGCTTTTTGTGGGCCGGGCGACCCTGACACCCCGGGGCGCCAAGGCCTAGCCCAGCTTTTCGGCCAGTCGGTCCGCCCTGGCTGCGTTGTCGGGGCCGCCCACGCGCAGCATGAGCGCCCCCGTCACCGCCCATCTCGGGCGGACCGACTCGATGGCGAGTGCGGCCAAGGATATCTTCTCCTTGGCCGCCGCCATCACCTCCCCGTAGGAGACGCCCCCCCTCCCTCCGGGACGGTCAGCATGACTGCTGCCGTTGAGGGGGGGGCGTCCCAGACGGGGCTTCGCCTTCCCCGCCTTTCCGTCCCTCTTCGGGGCAACCGGCGGGGGAGGCGGCGGTACCCGGGCCGCCCTCCTCGCCGTCCTTTTTGCCTTTCGGCCCAGGACCTCCGTCCACAAGGAACCGGATGGGCACAAATGCCCCCGCCGTCGCCCCCACCACGGCACCCTTGCCCTTCGTCTTTGCCGCAGGGCCCGGAACCGCGATGGTCCCCCCCTGCGGTCCCCCGCCCCCCGGTTGTTTCCCGGGCCGCCATCTTGGCGTCCATGAGGAGCTCGATGTTCCTCATGGACGTCGCTGTTGTGGGGGGAGCTCCCGCTTTCCCCCTCCCACACGTGCACTCGCCCGTCGGCCCCGGATGAGGGCGCCTCTTAAGGGCGTCCGTCTCCCTCCGCGAGCACGCAAGCTCGTCTTGCAGCGTTTCCACACGCTGCCTCAATTGGGCGTTCGTGTACTCCAAGGCAGTTGGGACACGGCGTCCCAGCTCCTGGAGAGGCCTCCGCGCCTCCGTCGCGGCCTGGCCAACCGACCTCACGGAGGCTGTAGTCAGCCCTCGCGAGGTGGTGGCCACCTTCTCAATAGACCTCAGGGACGAGGCAATACGGGCCGATACATGGGCCGTATCCTCGTCCCTGAGGTCCTCCTCCCCGTCGCTCACCGTGAGCAACGGTGGAGCAGCGGACGTGGACGGAGCTTCCTCCGTCCTCCGCCCCTCCACCGTCCTGCGCCTCTTTACGCCCGCGGCGCTGGTCGCGGACGCCAGGGACGAGACCGACGCCGTCTCGTCCCCCTCCTCGAACGGCGCAGGGTGGGGCACGAGTGCCCCCTCCGTCGCCACCCTTCGCGCTACACGCTCCGTCCCCCCTCCCCCTTTTTTTTTTTTGGCATATTTTCCATTTGTCTCCCACGCGTAGGTCGGAAAGTAAGTCGACCCGGGCAGAGCCGCCATACCCGGGCAGGCCTAAATACTCCGGGGGGTCACGCCGCTGGGACTTTGAAACTTTCGGCACGTATCGAACAGTTCTTCTCTATTATCTCGAGAACGGACACGACGACCGTACACTTTGAGCACACAGCAGCGTGTTTTAGCATGCCAGCTACACGGTGGAGTGCCTAACGTGTGGATAGCTCGAAATTTTCGTTCCGGACCGATGTGACCGGGAAGCAACACGCCGCTGGGACTTTGAAACTTTCGGCACGTATCGAACAGTTCTTCTCTATTATCTCGAGAACGGACACGACGACCGTACACTTTGAGCACACAGCAGCGTGTTTTAGCATGCCAGCTACACGGTGGTGTGCCTAACGTGTGGATAGCTCGAAATTTTCGTTCCGGACCGATGTGACCGGGAAGCATCTCGCCGCTGGGACTTTGAAACTTTCGGCACGTATCGAACAGTTCTTCTCTATTATCTCGAGAACGGACACGACGACCGTACACTTTGAGCACACAGCAGCGTGTTTTAGCATGCCAGCTACACGGTGGTGTGCCTAACGTGTGGATAGCTCGAGATTTTCGTTCCGGACCGATGTGACCGGGAAGCATCACGCCGCTGGGACTTTGAAACTTGCGGCACGTATCGAACAGTTCTTCTCTATTATCTCGAGAACGGACACGACGACCGTACACTTTGAGCACACAGCAGCGTGTTTTAGCATGCCAGCTACACGGTGGTGTGCCTAACGTGTGGATAGCTCGAAATTTTCGTTCCGGACCGATGTGACCGGGAAGCAACACGCCGCTGGGACTTTGAAACTTTCGGCACGTATCGAACAGTTCTTCTCTATTATCTCGAGAACGGACACGACGACCGTACACTTTGAGCACACAGCAGCGTGTTTTTGCATGCCAGCTACACGGTGGTGTGCCTAACGTGTGGATAGCTCGAAATTTTCGTTCCGGACCGATGTGACCGGGAAGCTACACGCCGCTGGGACTTTGAAACTTTCGGCACGTATCGAACAGTTCTTCTCTATTATCTCGAGAACGGACACGACGACCGTACACTTTGAGCACACAGCAGCGTGTTTTAGCATGCCAGCTACACGGTGGTGTGCCTAACGTGTGGATAGCTTGAGATTTTCGTTCCGGACCGATGTGACCGGGAAGCATCACGCCGCTGGGACTTTGAAACTTTCGGCACGTATCGAACAGTTCTTCTCTATTATCTCCAGAACGGACACGACGACCGTACACTTTGAGCACACAGCAGCGTGTTTTAGCATGCCAGCTACACGGTGGTGTGCCTAACGTGTGGATAGCTCGAAATTTTCGTTCCGGACCGATGTGACCGGGAAGCAACACGCCGCTGGGACTTTGAAACTTTCGGCACGTATCGAACAGTTCTTCTCTATTATCTCGAGAACGGACACGACGACCGTACACTTTGAGCACACAGCAGCGTGTTTTAGCATGCCAGCTACACGGTGGTGTGCCTAACGTGTGGATAGCTCGAGATTTTCGTTCCGGACCGATGTGACCGGGAAGCATCACGCCGCTGGGACTTTGAAACTTTCGGCACGTATCGAACAGTTCTTCTCTATTATCTCGAGAACGGACACGACGACCGTACACTTTGAGCACACAGCAGCGTGTTTTAGCATGCCAGCTACACGGTGGTGTGCCTAACGTGTGGATAGCTCGAAATTTTCGTTCCGGACCGATGTGACCGGGAAGCAACACGCCGCTGGGACTTTGAAACTTTCGGCACGTATCGAACAGTTCTTCTCTATTATCTCGAGAACGGACACGACGACCGTACACTTTGAGCACACAGCAGCGTGTTTTAGCATGCCAGCTACACGGTGGTGTGCCTAACGTGTGGATAGCTCGAGATTTTCGTTCCGGACCGATGTGACCGGGAAGCATCACGCCGCTGGGACTTTGAAACTTTCGGCACGTATCGAACAGTTCTTCTCTATTATCTCGAGAACGGACACGACGACCGTACACTTTGAGCACACAGCAGCGTGTTTTAGCATGCCAGCTACACGGTGGTGTGCCTAACGTGTGGATAGCTCGAAATTTTCGTTCCGGACCGATGTGACCGGGAAGCAACACGCCGCTGGGACTTTGAAACTTTCGGCACGTATCGAACAGTTCTTCTCTATTATCTCGAGAACGGACACGACGACCGTACACTTTGAGCACACAGCAGCGTGTTTTAGCATGCCAGCTACACGGTGGTGTGCTTAACGTGTGGATAGCTCGAAATTTTCGTTCCGGACCGATGTGATCGGGAGGCAATACGGCCCTGAAATTATTAAATATTTGTATTTATTCGTCCTGTGGTATGCTACTAACATATATGTTTCATTTATTCTTTGTTCGATTGGTCGTAGTGCGCTGTATCGTGATTTGTTCGGAATGTGGTTTTCCGTCTAAGTTCCAGCGGGTCGCCCGGGCGGTCTGTCGTTGCGGCGGTTTTCCCCCGTAAGCGCGCGTGCTGTGGACCGTGCGTCGCCGGCGTCCCGGCCGGCCGTTCGGTACCTATAAGAGACCGAACGGTACGGGCGGCCGGTCGAGGCAGCGTCGGGCGCTTGGCTATTCTTCGACCTCGGTCGAGAAGCAGTCATCGCTCCTTGAGATTTTCTCAACTGTTTTCGCACCGTGTTTCGTTCCGCTACTATTTCTCTATACAGCAGTGCCACGAGTCGGTGTCTTTGACCGAATGGCTCTTATGTGGTATACGCGTCAAAGCGACGCTGATAGACTTTTATACACGAACGTGTATAATCGTACTTTACTATGCATCAACTCTTACAGTCCGAGCGATTGTATAAATTGTTTTAAACTAAAATTGTCGGCTCCTCTCCGTCGAGAGAGGGCATTTGGGACGACACGAGCAAAGATTGAAATACGGGTGTCTGAGATCGATGAAACCGGCGTTCGTACGTACTTTCTCGATATGAATAGTAACGATAGGCGCTTTCTCGAAAAGACCGGCATGACACTTGTCCGCGCTTTCTCGACCATGCGTCGATGATGCCCAGCGTGTAGTATCCGTGCCTAAACGATGGATGCCTAGCGCTAGAGGTACTTGCACGAAGGTAGTGCGCTGCGAACGAATCGTGTTTTGTCGATTGTGGGATACTATTTTAAGTCTCTAAGGGAGAAAAGGAAAAGAGAATTGTGATGGATCTTAAAATTTCTTTGAATTGTGAAGATGTAGAGTAACGGAGGGAACTATCTCAGTCAGTGGTAAAGGAGTGTTCCGAAAATTTTAAAGTTGCATATTTAAAAACTTAAGCTGGAAATATGC